>NC_056448.1:47754266-47776766 GCF_018296145.1 Oncorhynchus tshawytscha | reverse complement strand
GTAAAGCATCAATGTTGATCTATAGATTACTGTCAAGGACAGTAAAATATGATCCCCTCACACCACCCCTCCACAGTTCTATGTTTTGAACAGAGCTCACGTTTTGTTTTGAATTTTCATCTGACATGAGACGATATCTTTTTGATCTGGCATTATGGAACAATAAAACATTATGTGGATGATAATGTCTTATGGCTTAATTCTGAACATTCAGGAAAAAAAGACAAGGGATGAAAGGGAAATATGGAGAGAGACAGAGGGGGAGAGGGAGAGAGGGGGAGATGGAGAGATGGAGAGAGACAGAGGGGGAGAGGGAGAGAGGGAGAGAAGGGAGAGAGACAGAGGGGGAGAGGGGGAGATGGATTGAGACAGAGGGGGAGAGAGAAGGGAGAGATGGAGAGAGACAGAGGGGGAGAGAGAAGGGAGAGATGGAGAGAGGAGGGCATTTGGGCTTTTTTACCATACTGTAATGAGACATAAATACAACCTCACCAGAACCTCACCACAACCTCATCTTCACCCTCCAGCATCACATGACAATACACCCTCCAGCATCACACTACAATACACCCTCCAGCATCACATGACAATACACCCTCCAGCATCACATGACAATACACCCTCCAGCATCACATTACAATACACCCTCCAGCACCACATTAAAATACACCCTCCAATACACCATCCAGCATCACAGTACTATACACCCTCCAGCATCACATTACAATACACCCTCCAGCATCACATTACAATACACCCTCCAGCATCACATTACAATACACCCTCCAGCATCACATTACAATACAACCTCCAGCATCACATTACAATACACCCTCCAGCATCACATGACAATACACCCTCCAGCATCACATTACAATACACCCTCCAGCATCACAGTACAATACACCTTCCAGCATCACATGACAATACACCCTCCAGCATCACATGACAATACACCCTCCAGCATCACATTACAATACACCCTCCAGCATCACATTACAATACACCATCCAGCATCACAGTACAATACACCCTCCAGCATCACAGTACAATACACCTTCCAGCATCACATGACAATACACCCTCCAGCATCACATGACAATACACCCTCCAGCATCACATTACAATACACCCTCCAGCATCACAGTACAAAACACCTTCCAGCATCACATGACAATACACCCTCCAGCATCACATTACAATACACCATCCAGCATCACATTACAATACACCCTCCAGCATCACATTACAACACACCCTCCAGCATCACATGACAATACACCCTCCAGCATCACATTACAATACACCCTCCAGCATCACAGTACAATACACCTTCCAGCATCACAGTACAATACACCCTCCAGCATCACATTACAATACACCCTCCAGCATCACATTACAATACACCCTCCAGCATCACATTACAATACACCCTCCAGCATCAGATGACAATACACCCTCCAGCATCACATTACAATACACCCTCCAGCATCACAGTACAATACACCTTCCAGCATCACATGACAATACACCCTCCAGCATCACATGACAATACACCCTCCAGCATCACATTACAATACACCCTCCAGCATCACATTACAATACACCCTCCAGCATCACATTACAATACACCCTCCAGCATCACATTACAATACACCATCCAGCACCACAGTACAATACACCCTCCAGCATCACAGTACAATACACCTTCCAGCATCACATGACAATACACCCTCCAGCATCACATGACAATACACCCTCCAGCATCACATTACAATACACCGTCCAGCATCAGAGTACAATACACCTTCCAGCATCACATGACAATACACCCTCCAGCATCACATGACAATACACCCTCCATCATCACATGACAATACACCCTCCAGCATCACATGACAATACACCCTCCAGCATCACATTACAATACACCCTCCAGCATCACATTACAATACACCATCCAGCATCACAGTACAATACACCCTCCAGCATCACAGTACAATACACCATCCAGCATCACAGTACAATACACCCTCCAGCATCACAGTACAATACACCTTCCAGCATCACATTACAATACACCCTCCAGCATCACATTACAATACACCTTCCAGCATCACATTACAATACACCCTCCAGCATCACATTACAATACACCTTCCAGCATCACATGACAATACACCCTCCAGCATCACATGACAATACACCCTCCAGCATCACATTACAATACACCCTCCAGCATCACATTACAATACACCATCCAGCATCACAGTACAATACACCCTCCAGCATCACAGTACAATACACCTTCCAGCATCACATTACAATACACCCTCCAGCATCACATTACAATACACCCTCCAGCATCACATTACAATACACCCTCCAGCATCACAGTACAATACACCCTCCAGCATCACATTACAATACAGGAATACATTGTTGGCCTAGGTAGCTGGTCTATCTAAGAGGGGAATGGCTCAGTTCTGCCTCCTGGTCAAGACTCATGTCAATAAACCACAACCTGCGGAATAGAATGTGTCTATCTAGGAATAACATAAAGCTCAGTTAGTTTTCATTTTGGCATGGACCATAGCGTTTAGTCTCACATTTAGGCTACATAATCACTTTGAGAATAGGTATAGGCTAACCAGTGGCCCGTTTTAGTGTTCTTTGGACAGTTCTGTTGTTGTTGGAGACCACAGGGAGGAGGTTGGACAGAGATAGTATGGATGTAGACTGGTGCTCTGCTCTGTTCCCAATTCCTACAGTTGTCTTGTCCAGATTGATTTACCCTCCTCTTAATGACCTTTCCACTCTCTCTCTCTCTCTCTCTCTCTCTCTCTCTCTCTCTCTCTCTCTCTGTCTCCCTCTCCCTCATCTCTCTCTCTCCCCTCTCTCTCTCTCTCTCTCTCTCTCTCTCTCTGTCTCTCTCTCTGCCTCTCTGTCTGTCTCTCTCTCTGTCTCTGTCGCTCTCTCTGTCTCTCTCTCTCTCTCTCTCTCTCTCTCTCTGTCTCTCTCTGTCTATGTCTCCCTATAGATCCCCCGTGCTCCCTATAGATCCCCTGTGCTCCCTATAGATCCCCTGTGCTCCCTATAGATCCCCCGTGCTCCCTATAGATCCCATGTGCTCCCTATAGATCCCCTGTGCTCCCTATAGACCCCCTGTGCTCCCTATAGATCCCATGTGTGCTCCCTATAGACCTCCTGTGCTCCCTATAGACCTCCTGTGCTCCCTATAGACCCCTGTGCTCCCTATAGACCCCCTGTGCTCCCTATAGATCCCCCATGCTCCCTATAGACCCCCTGTGCTCCCTATAGATCCCCCGTGCTCCCTATAGACCCCCTGTGCTCCCTATAGACCCCCTGTGCTCCCTATAGACCCCCTGTGCTCCCTATAGATCACCTGTGCTCCCTATTGACCCTATAGATCCTCTGTGCTCCCTATAGATCACCTGTGCTCCCTATTGACCCTATAGATCCTCTGTGCTCCCTATAGATTGACTGTGCTCCCTATAGACCCTATAGATCCCCTGTGCTCCCTATAGATCCCCCATGCTCCCTATAGATCCCCTGTGCTCCCTATAGACCCTATAGATGCCATGTGCTCCCTGTAGACCCTATAGACCCCTTGTGTTCCCTGTAAATCCCCTGTGCTTCCTATAGACCCCCTGTGCTCCATATAGATCCCCTGTGCTCCCTATAGATCCCCTGTGCTCCCTATAGACCCCCCATGCTCCATATAGATCCCCCGTGCTCCCTATAGATCCCCCGTGCTCCCTATAGATCCCCTGGGCTTCCTATAGACCCCCTGTGCTCCATATAGATCCCCTGTACTCCCTATAGATCCCCTGTGCTCCCTATAGACCCCCATGCTCCCTATAGATCCCCCGTGCTCCCTATAGATCCCCTGTGGTTCCTATAGACCCCCCGTGCTCCCTATAGATCCTCTTGGACCTAGACTTGGTGCTCCGGTACAGCTTGCCGTGCGGTAGCAGAGAGAACAGTCTATGACTTGGGTGGCTGGAGTCTTTGACAATTTTTAGGGCCTTCCTCTGACACCGCCTGGTATATAGGTCCACCATTACATCAAACACTAATAATTAACCAATTTTTATTCTGAACACATTTAAAAACCTTTTGCAGTCGATGTCTCTGACTAAAATCATATCTGTATTTTAGAGTTCAGCAGGGCGGTAGCACGCAATCAGAGTTTTAAAGATGCTTAAAATGTGTGTTTATCTTTAGAGAGAAGAAACTTATGTCAAAAACAATATTCCTTGCTAAATAAATCCACCGTTTGCTTTTAACCTGCTGTATTTAGGGAGGAGGATTATGGACCCTAGTGTACTACTTTTGACCAGAGCTCTATGGACCCTAGTGCACTAAATAGTACATAGGGTGCCATTTAGGATGCATGCCGTAGCTCCACATCTAGTTTCTCCATATACAGTGCCTTGCGAAATTATTCGCCCCCCTTGAACTTTGCGACCTTTTGCCACATTTCAGGCTTCAAACATAAAGATATAAAACTGTATTTTTTTGTGAAGAATCAACAACAAGTGGGACACAATCATGAAGTGGAACGAGATATATTGGATATTTCAACCTTTGTTAACAAATCAAAAACTGAAAAATTGGGCGTGCAAAATTATTCAGCCCCTTTACTTTCAGTGCAGCAAACTCTCTCCAGAAGTTCAGTGAGGATCTCTGAATGATCCAATGTTGACCTAAATGACTAATGATGATAAATGCAATCCACCTGTGTGTAATCAAGTCTCCGTATAAATGCACCTGCACTGTGATAATCTGAGGTCCGTTAAAAGCGCAGAGAGCATCATGAAGAACAAGGAACACACCAGGCAGGTCCGAGATACTGTTGTGAAGAAGTTTAAAGCCGGATTTGGATACAAAAAGATTTCCCAAGCTTTAAACATCCCAAGGAGCACTGTGCAAGCGATAATATTGAAATGGAAGGAGTATCAGACCACTGCAAATCTACCAAGACCTGGCCGTCCCTCTAAACTTTCAGCTCATACAAGGAGAAGACTGATCAGAGATGCAGCCAAGAGGCCCATGAATACTCTGGATGAAATGCAGAGATCTACAGCTGAGGTGGGAGACTCTGTCCATAGGACAACAATCAGTCGTATATTGCACAAATCTGGCCTTTATGGAAGAGTGGCAAGAAGAAAGACATTTCTTAAAGAAATCCATAAAAAGTGTTGTTTAAAGTTTGGGAGTCACACCAAACATGTGGAAGAAGGTGCTCTGGTCAGATGAAACCAAAATTGAACTTTTTGGCAACAATGCAAAACGTTATGTTTGGCGTAAAAGCAACACAGCTCATCACCCTGAACACACCATCCCCACTGTCAAACATGGTGGTGGCAGCATCATGGTTTGGGCCTGCTTTTCTTCAGCAGGGACAGGGAAGATGGTTAAAATTGATGGGAAGATGGATGGAGCCAAATACAGGACCATTCTGGAAGAAAACCTGATGGAGTCTGCAAAAGACCTGAGACTGGGACGGAGATTTGTCTTCCAACAAGACAATGATCCAAAACATAAAGCAAAATCTACAATGGAATGGTTAAAAAATAAACATATCCAGGTGTTAGAATGGCCAAGTCAAAGTCCAGACCTGAATCCAATCGAGAATCTGTGGAAAGAACTGAAAACTGCTGTTCACAAATGATCTCCATCCAACCTCACTGAGCTCGAGCTGTTTTGCAAGGAGGAATGGGAAAACATTTCAGTCTCTCGATGTGCAAAACTGATAGAGACATACCCCAAGCGACTTACAGCTGTAATCGCAGCAAAAGGTGGCGCTACAAAGTATTAACTTAAGGGGGCTGAATAATTTTGCACGCCCAATTTTTCAGTTTTTGATTTGTTAAAAAAGTTTGAAATATCCAATAAATGTCGTTCCACTTCATGATTGTGTCCCACTTGTTGTTGATTCTTCACAAAAAAATATAGTTTTATATCTTTATGTTTGAAGCCTGGAATGTGGCAAAAGGTCGCAAAGTTCAAGGGGCCGAATACTTTCGCAAGGCACTGTATAAAGCTCTTCTTCAGTTCAATATGGGATTGTTTGTCCGGCGTTTTTAATGGAAATAAAATACTCTGTGTGTTGATGTGGGTTGATGGATGTTGATGTGGGTTGATGGATGTTGATGTGGGTTGATGTGGGTTGATGGATGTTGATGTGGGTTGATGGATGTTGATGTGGGTTGATGGATGTTGATGTGGGTTAATGGATGTTGATGTGGGTTGATGGATGTTGATGTGGGTTGATGGATGTTGATGTGGGTTGATGGATGTTGATGTGGGTTGAAGGATGTTGATGTGGGTTGATGGATGTTGATGTGGGTTGATGGATGTTGATGTGGGTTGATGGATGTTGATGTGGGTTAATGGATGTTGATGTGGGTTGATGGATGTTGATGTGGGTTGATGGATGTTGATGTGGGTTGATGGATGTTGATGTGGGTTGAAGGATGTTGATGTGGGTTGATGGATGTTGATGTGGGTTGATGGATGTTGATGTGGGTTGATGGATGTTGATGTAGGTTGATGGATGTTGATGTGGGTTGATGTGGGTTGATGGATGTTGCTGTGGGTTGATGGATGGTGATGTGGGTTGATGGATGGTGATGTGGGTTGATGGGGGTGTTGATGGATGTTGATGTGGGTTAATGGATGTTGATGTGGGTTGATGGATGTTGATGTGGGTTGATGGGGATGTTGATGTGGGTTGATGGATGTTGATGTGGATTAATGGATGTTGATGTGGGTTGATGGATGTTGATGTGGGTTGATGGATGTTGATGTGGGTTGATGGATGTTGATGTGGGTTGATGGATGTTGATGTGGGTTGATGGATGTTGATGTGGGTTGATGGATGTTGCTGTGGGTTGATGGATGTTGCTGTGGGTTGATGGATGTTGATGTGGGTTGATGGATGTTGCTGTGGGTTGATGGATGTTGATGTGGGTTGATGGATGTTGATGTGGGTTGATGGATGTCGATGTGGGTTGATGGATGTTGATGTGGGTTGATGGATGATGATGTGGGTTGATGGATGTTGATGTGGGTTGATGGATGCTGATGTGGGTTGATGGATGCTGATGTGGGTTAATGGATGTTGATGTGGGTTGATGGATGTTGATGTGGGCTGATGGATGTTGATGTGGGTTGATGGATGTTGATGTGGGTTGATGGATGTTGATGTGGGTTGAAGGATGTTGATGTGGGTTGATGAATGTTGATGTGGGTTGATGGATGTTGATGTGGGTTGATGGATGTTGATGTGGGTTGATGGATGTTGATGTGGGTTGATGGGGGTTGATGGATGCTGATGTGGGTTAATGGATGTTGATGTGGGTTGATGGATGTTGATGTGGGTTGATGGGGATGTTGATGTGGGTTGATGGATGTTGATGTGGGCTGATGGATGTTGATGTGGGTTGATGGATGTTGATGTGGGTTGATGGATGTTGATGTGGGTTGATGGATGTTGATGTGTGTTGATGGATGTTGATGTGGGTTGATGTGGGTTGATGGATGCTGATGTGGGTTGATGGATGTTGCTGTGGGTTGATGGATGTTGATGTGGGTTGATGGATGTTGCTGTGGGTTGATGGATGTTGCTGTGGGTTGATGGATGTTGATGTGGGTTGATGGATGTTGATGTGGGTTGATGGATGTTGATGTGGGTTGATGGATGTTGCTGTGGGTTGATGGATGTTGATGTGGGTTGATGGATGTTGCTGTGGGTTGATGGATGTTGATCTGGGTTGATGGATGTTGATGTGGGTTGATGGATGTTGCTGTGGGTTGATGGATGTTGATGTGGGTTGATGGATGTTGCTGTGGGTTGATGGATGTTGCTGTGGGTTGATGGATGTTGATGTGGGTTGATGGATGTTGATGTGGGTTGATGGATGTTGCTGTGGGTTGATGGATGGTGATGTGGGTTGATGGGGATGTTGATGGATGTTGAGTTGGGTTAATGGATGTTGATGTGGGTTGATGGATGTTGATGTGGGTTGATGGGGGTGTTGATGTGGGTTGATGGATGTTGATGTGGGTTAATGGATGTTGATGTGGGTTGATGGATGTTGATGTGGGTTGATGGATGTTGATGTGGGTTGATGGATGTTGATGTGGGTTGATGGATGTTGATGTGGGTTGATGGATGTTGCTGTGGGTTGATGGATGTTGCTGTGGGTTGATGGATGTTGATGTGGGTTGATGGATGTTGCTGTGGTTTGATGGATGTTGCTGTGGGTTGATGGATATTGATGTGGGTTGATGGATGTTGATGTGGGTTGATGGATGTTGCTGTGGGTTGATGGATGTTGATGTGGGTTGATGGATGTTGATGTGGGTTGATGGATGTTGATGTGGGTTGATGGATGTTGATGTGGGTTGATGGATGTTGATGTGGGTTGATGGGGATGTTGATGTGGGTTGATGAATGTTGCTGTGGGTTGATGGATGTTGCTGTGGGTTGATGGATGTTGCTGTGGGTTGATGGATGTTGATGTGGGTTGATGGATGTTGCTGTGGGTTGATGGATGTTGCTGTGGGTTGATGGATGTTGATGTGGGTTGATGGATGTTGCTGTGGGTTGATGGATGTTGCTGTGGGTTGATGGATGTTGATGTGGGTTGATGGATGTTGATGTGGGTTGATGGATGTTGATGTGGGTTGATGGGGATGTTGATGTGGGTTGATGAATGTTGCTGTGGGTTGATGGATGTTGCTGTGGGTTGATGGATGTTGCTGTGGGTTGATGGATGTTGATGTGGGTTGATGGATGTTGATGTGGGTTGATGGATGTTGATGTGGGTTGATGGATGTTGCTTTTAACTTCTTCTTTTGAACTTTTAAGCCATTTCACACAGTATATAGTGTCACACACCTGTCTTTTTTCCTCCAGTAAATACATATATATATATATATATATATATTTCGTTTTTGTTGATATATTTTGTCAGTGGTGCGAAATTGTTTGCTTTGAGAGAGAACAGTTCTACTACAGGAAATTAATGGTTGCTATGACAGAGAACAGTTCTACTACAGGAAATGAATAGTTGCTATGTGGGAAAGTATTCAGACACCTTGACTTTTTACACAATTTGTTACGTTATTCTAAAAATGATTAAATTATATTTTTTCCTCATTAATCTACACAAAATACCCCATAATGACAAAGCAAAAACAGGTTAAGAAATATTTGCAAATGTATAAGAATAAATTAATAATGAAATATCACATTTGCATAAGTATTCAGTTCCTTTACTCAGTATTTTAAATATTTTCAAATGTATTACAAAAAACCTGAAATATTACGTTTACATCAGTGTTCAGGACCTTTACTTTGTACTTTTTTGAAGCACCTTTGGCAGTGATTACAGCCTCGAGTCTTCTTGGGTATGACGCTACAAGCTTGGCAGACCTGTACTTGGGGAGTTTCTCCCGTTCATCTCAGCAGATCCTCTCAAGCTCTGTCAGGTTGGATGGGGAGCATCGCTGCACAGCTATTTTCAGGTCTCTCCAGAGATGTTCGATCGGGTTCAAGTCCGGGCTCTGGTTAAGCCACTCAAGGACATTCAGATACTGACTAGTCTCCTAGTCTCTGCCACTGAAAAACATCTCCACAGCATGATGCTGCCACCACCATGCTTCACCGTAGAGATGGTGCCAGGTTTCCTCCAGACGTGACACTTGGCATTCAGGCCAATGAGTTCAATCTTGGTTCCATCAGACCAGAGAAACTTGTTTCTCATGGTCAGATAGTGTCTATGTGCCTTTTGGCAAACTCAAATCAGCTGTCATATGCCTTTTACTGAGGAGTGGCTTCTGCCTGGCCACTCTACCATAAAGGCTAGATTGGTGCTGCAGAGATGGTTGTCCTTCTGGATCTCTGGAGCTCTGTCAGAGTGACCATCGTGTTCTTAGTCACCTCCCTGACCAAGGCCCTTCTCCCCAGATTGCTCAGTTTGGCCGGGCAGCCAGCTCTAGGAAGAGTCTTGGTGGTTTCCAAACTTCTTCCATTTAATAATGATTGAGGTGAGGCCACTGTGTTCTTGGAGACCTTCAATAATGCAGAATTTTTTTGGTACCCTTCCCCAGATCTGTGCCTCGACACAATCCTGTCTCGGAGCTCTACGGACAATTCCTTCGACCTCATGGCTTGGTTTTTGCTCTGACATGCACTGTCAACTGTGGAACCTTATATAGACAGGTGTGTGCCTTTCCAAATCATGTCCAATCAATTGAATTTACCACATGTGGACTCCAATCAAGTTGTAGAAACATCTCAAGGATGATCAATGGAAACAGGATGCAGCTGAGCTCAATTTGGAGTCTCATAGCAAATGGCCTGAATACTTATGTAAATCACGTATTTGTTTTACATTTTTTTATAAATTAGCAAACATGTCTAAAAGCCTGTTTTTGCATTGTCATTATGGGGTATTGTGATGTCATTATGGGGTATTGTGATGTCATTATGGGGTATTGTGTGTCGATTGATGAGGAAAACAATTCATTAAATACATTTTGAAAACTTTCCGAATGCACTGTATATAAACCCTGGATTGCTGATGCTATGAATTGGCCAATGAGAGGCTTTTGAAAACACCGGTCGGCCATATTGGCACTCCTCAGAAAAGCGAGACGGAGGCGCAGTGGCTTCAACAGAGCGTCCCATGTCAGTCGTCTAGTGTTTTTATCAATCATTGGCTGCTACAGATTTAAGACACACATGACTTCTAATTAAATTAACCTTTTTTATTTCATTACATATTTCAGATGATCAGTGGATGGCTGTATGAACCCAAATTCACTGGATTGGTTTATGTCATAAGAATATTTACCACTTGCCCCTCAAATGAGCCCTGAAATTTAGTGGAAAAAGCTAAGTTGGCATTAGTCCTGGCACCAAAGTGGGCATTAGTCCTGGCACCATTAGTCCTGGCACCAAAGTGGGCATTAGTCCTGGCACCATTAGTCCTGACACCAAAGTGGGCATTAGTCCTGGTACCAAAGTGGGCATTAGTTTGGCACCAAAGTGGGCATTAGACGTGGTACCAAAGTGGGTATTAGTCCTGGCACCAAAGTGGGTATTAGTCCTGGCACCATTAGTCCTGGCACCAAAGTGGGCATTAGTCCTGGCACCATTAGTCCTGACACCAAAGTGGGCATTAGACCTGGTACCAAAGTGGGCATTAGTTTGGCACCAAAGTGGGCATTAGACCTGGTACCAAAGTGGGTATTAGTCCTGGCACCAAAGTGGGTATTAGTCCTGGCACCATTAGTCCTGACACCAAAGTGGGTATTAGACCTGGCACCATTAGTCCTGACACCAAAGTGGACATTAGACCTGGCACCAAGGTGGGCATTAGTTTGGCACCAAAGTGGGCATTAGACCTGGCACCATTCGTCCTGGCACCAACGTGGGCATTAGTCCTGGCACCATTAGTCCTGGCACCATTAGTCCTGGCACCAAAGTGGGTATTAGTCCTGGCACCATTAGTCCTGACACCAAAGTGGGTATTAGTCATGGCACCATTAGTCCTGACACCAAAGTGGGTATTAGTCCTGGCACCATTAGTCCTGGCACCAAAGTGAGTATTAGTCCTGACACCAAAGTGGGCATTAGTCCTGGCACCATTAGTCCTGACACCAAAGTGGGCATTAGTCCTGGTACCAAAGTGGGCATTAGTTTGGCACCAAAGTGGGCATTAGACGTGGTACCAAAGTGGGTATTAGTCCTGGCACCAAAGTGGGTATTAATCCTGGCACCATTAGTCCTGGCACCAAAGTGGGCATTAGTCCTGGCACCATTAGTCCTGACACCAAAGTGGGCATTAGACCTGGTACCAAAGTGGGCATTAGACCTGGTACCAAAGTGGGTATTAGTCCTGGCACCAAAGTGGGTATTAGTCCTGGCACCATTAGTCCTGGCACCAAAGTGAGTATTAGTCCTGACACCAAAGTGGGCATTAGACCTGGCACCAAAGTGGGCATTAGTTTGGACCAAAGTGAGTATTAGTCCTGACACCAAAGTGGGCATTAGACCTGGTACCAAAGTGGGCATTAGTCCTGGCACCAAAGTGGGTATTAGTCCTGGCACCATTAGTCCTGGCACCATTAATCCTGACACCATTAGTCCAAACACCAAAGTGGGCATTAGACCTGGCACCAAAGTGGGCATTAGATTGGCACCAAAGTGGGCGTTAGACCTGGCACCAAAGTGGCCATTAGTCCTGGCACCATTAGACCTGGCACCATTAGTCCTGGCACCAAAGTGGGCATTAGTCCTGACACCAAAGTGGGCATTAGACCTGACACCATTAGTCCTGACACCAAAGTGGGTATTAGTCCTGACACCAAAGTGGGTATTAGTCCTGACACCATTAGTCCTGACACCAAAGTGGGTATTAGTCCTGGCACCATTAGTCCTGACACCAAAGTGGGTATTAGTCCTGGCACCATTAGTCCTGACACCAAAGTGGGTATTAGTCCTGACACCAAAGTGGGTATTAGTCCTGACACCAAAGTGGGTATTAGTCCTGACACCAAAGTGGGTATTAGTCCTGGCACCAAAGTGGGTATTAGTCCTGACACCAAAGTGGGTATTAGTCCTGGCACCATTAGTCCTGACACCAAAGTGGGTATTAGTCCTGGCACCATTAGTCCTGACACCAAAGTGGGCATTAGACCTGGCATTACCAGTTACGGATACCAGACGTCCTCATTGACCGAAGATGGAGATGCCACACACACACACACACACACACACACACACACACAAACACCAGGGTCAATTCGAATTTAAGTCAGTAAATTCAGGAAGTAAACTGAAATTCCAATTTTAAAAAATTAAAAGGGCATCTATTTTCAATAACTTCTCAATAAGCTGAAAAACGAGATGCTATTTAATAAGTGTTCTAGTTTTGGATTTTAAATTCAAATTGACTGACTTCAATTAATTGACCTCAACACACACACACACACACACTCTTTCATCGTTTCTCTAAATGGCCACAGTTTACACTCTTTCATCGTTTCTCTAAATGGCCACAGTTTACACTCTTTGCAGAAAGGAAATATTTTACATGAATCTTTTCTCCTCACCCTTTGTTGTTGCCTGCACCTCCCCCTTCTCTTACACCTTGTATATTGTCTATGTCCAGCAGCTGAAAATCTTTGGTCTGAAGAATTGACTTCGCAGCACTTTGAAATAGGAAAAGTGGAAAATGGGTTCACATCACTCCACCTCTTCCGTCTTTCTAGTCGTCCCAAATGGCCCCTTATTCCCTGGATAGAGCCCTGGTCAAAAATAGTGCACTATATAGGGAATAGGGGGCCATTTGGGAAGTAGCCGTCCTCCCTCCTTCCCTTCCCGACAGAGGCTTAAGGCTTGTCTAATAGCTCTACTCCCAAAGTGTGATGTGTGGAGGTCAGTGCAGTGGAGCAGTCAACGAGTTTCACCCAAAGGGCACCCTATTCTCTATGGGACCTGGTCAAAAATAGTGCACTTTAAAGGGAATAGGGTGGGATTTTGGGACGCATCCTAGCACTCTAGCAGCTGTGGCAGAGTATTGACGTACTGTACGGTACAAGACAAAGCATTTAAACAATATCCACAGGATAAGTCCTTCCCCTATAACCTCTGACCTTTTGTCTCGGGGAGTCTGGACAGATAAATTGGATTTTTACGACCATTTTTATCAAAAGACAACATCTTCTCACCCCAGTAAATAGATGTGGGGGGGTGAACATGTTAGTCTGTTGAAAATCTCACCTTCTTTCTTTTCAGATGTATTTTATATGAAAAGTGTTCATACGTTGTGTTTCCTTGTGGTACTAATACACTAGACAGGGATTGTGTTGTGCCAAGTGTCTGCTGTTCTTCAGTGAGTTAACAGGGTGAGGCTGGTCCTTCTGTCACTCATTCCCTGATGGCCGTGTGTGTTACGCTATAAGGCTTTTGAGTGTGACATGGGCTGGTGTGTGTGTGTGTGTGTGTGTGTGTGTGTGTGTGTGAGAGGTTAGTGTGTGATATGACTATATTCTGCATCAGAGGATTATCAGAGGTGAGAAAAACCTGTCAGCTTCTTTTTGGACTATGCCTCAGTCAGCCACAGTCTCTACCTACAGTATTAGAGTTACCACACCTGGTCTGACTCCTAGTGTTGTCTCTCTACCTACAGTATTATAGTTACCACACCTGGTCTGACTCCTAGTGTTGTCTCTCTACCTACAGTATTAGAGTTACCACACCTGGTCTGACTCCTAGTGTTGTCTCTCTACCTACAGTATTATAGTTACCACACCTGGTCTGACTCCTAGTGTTGTCTCTCTACCTACAGTATTAGAGTTACCACACCTGGTCTGATGGTTAATGGTTATAGTTAGCCTTTATGGTTATAGTTAGCCTTTATGGTTATAGTTATCCTTTATGGTTTTAGTTAGCCTTTACAATTATAGTTAGCCTTTATGGTTATATTTAGCCTTTACAATTATAGTTAGCCTTTGTGGCTATAGTTAGCCTTTACAATTATAGTTAGCCTTTATGGTAATAGTTAGCCTTTATGGTTATAGTTAGCCTTTATGGTTATAGTTAGCCTTTATGGTTATAGTTAGCATTTATGGTTATAGTTAGCCTTTATGGTTATAGTTAGCCTTTATAATTATAGTTAGCCTTTATAATTATAGTTAGCCTTTATGGTTATAGTTAGCCTTTATAATTATAGTTAGCCTTTATAATTATAGTTAGCCTTTATGGTTATAGTTAGCCTTTATAATTATCGTTAGCCTTTATAATTATAGTTAGCCTTTATAATTATAGTTAGCCTTTATGGTTATAGTTAGCCTTTATAATTATAGTTAGCCTTAATAATTATAGTTAGCCTTTATAATTATAGTTAGCCTTTATGGTTATAGTTAGCCTTTATGGTTATAGTTAGCCTTTATGATAATAGTTAGCCTTTATAAATATAGTTAGCCTTTATAATTATAGTTAGCCATTATGGTTATAGTTAGCCTTTATAATTATAGTTAGCCTTTATGGTTATAGTTAGCCTTTATGGTTATAGTTAGCCTTTATAATTATAGTTAGCCTTTATGGTTATAGTTAGCCTTTATGGTTATAGTTAGCCTTTATAATTATAGTTAGCCTTTATAATTATAGTTAGCCTTTATAATTATAGTTAGCCTTTATAAATATAGTTAGCCTTTATGGTTATAGTTAGCCTTTATGGTTATAGTTAGCCTTTATGGTTATAGTTAGCCTTTATGATAATAGTTAGCCTTTATAAATATAGTTAGCCTTTATAATTATAGTTAGCCTTTATGAATATAGTTAGCCTTTATGGTAATAGTTAGCCTTTATGGTTATAGTTAGCCTTTATGGTTATAGTTAGCCTTTATAATTATAGTTAGCCTTTACAATTATAGTTAGCCTTTATGGTTATAGTTAGCCTTTATAATTATAGTTAGCCTTTATGGTTATAGTTAGCCTTTATGGTTATAGTTAGCCTTTATGGTTATAGTTAGCCTTTATAATTATAGTTAGCCTTTATGGTTATAGTTAGCCTTTATGGTTATAGTTAGCCTTTATAATTATAGTTAGCCTTTATAAATATAGTTAGCCTTTATAATTATAGTTAGCCTTTATAAATATAGTTAGCCTTTATGGTTATAGTTAGCCTTTATGATAATAGTTAGCCTTTATAAATATAGTTAGCCTTTATAATTATAGTTAGCCTTTATGGTTATAGTTAGCCTTTATAATTATAGTTAGCCTTTATGGTTATAGTTAGCCTTTATGGTTATAGTTAGCCTTTATAATTATAGTTAGCCTTTATGGTTATAGTTAGCCTTTATGGTTATAGTTAGCCTTTATAATTATAGTTAGCCTTTATAAATATAGTTAGCCTTTATGGTTATAGTTAGCCTTTATAATTATAGTTAGCCTTTATAATTATAGTTAGCCTTTATAATTATAGTTAGCCTTTATAAATATAGTTAGCCTTTATGGTTATAGTTAGCCTTTATGGTTATAGTTAGCCTTTATGGTTATAGTTAGCCTTTATGATAATAGTTAGCCTTTATAAATATAGTTAGCCTTTATAATTATAGTTAGCCTTTATGGTTATAGTTAGCCTTTATAATTATAGTTAGCCTTTATGGTTATAGTTACCCTTTATGGTTATAGTTAGCCTTTATAATTATAGTTAGCCTTTATGGTTATAGTTAGCCTTTATGGTTATAGTTAGCCTTTATAAATATAGTTAGCCTTTATGGTTATAGTTAGCCTTTATAATTATAGTTAGCCTTTATAATTATAGTTAGCCTTTATGGTTATAGTTAGCCTTTATAATTATAGTTAGCCTTTATAAATATAGTTAGCCTTTACAATTATAGTTAGCCTTTATGTTTATAGTTAGCCTTTATAATTATAGTTAGCCTTTATGGTTATAGTTAGCCTTTATAATTATAGTTAGCCTTTATAATTATAGTTAGCCTTTATGGTTATAGTTAGCCTTTATAATTATAGTTAGCCTTTATAATTATAGTTAGCCTTTATAAATATAGTTAGCCTTTATGGTAATAGTTAGCCTTTATGGTTATAGTTAGCCTTTATGGTTATAGTTAGCCTTTATAATTATTGTTTGCCTTTATAATTATAGTTAGCCTTTACAATTATAGTTAGCCTTTATGGTTATAGTTAGCCTTTATAATTATAGTTAGCCTTTATGGTTATAGTTAGCCTTTCTGGTTATAGTTAGCCTTTATAATTATAGTTAGCCTTTATGGTTATAGTTAGCCTTTATGGTTATAGTTAGCCTTTATAATTATAGTTAGCCTTTATAAATATAGTTAGCCTTTATGGTTATAGTTAGCCTTTATAATTATAGTTAGCCTTTATAATTATAGTTAGCCTTTATGGTTATAGTTAGCCTTTATGGTTATAGTTAGCCTTTATAATTATAGTTAGCCTTTATGGTTACAGTTAGCCTTTATAATTATAGTTAGCCTTTATAATTATAGTTAGCCTTTATGGTTATAGTTAGCCTTTATAATTATAGTTAGCCTTTATAAATATAGTTAGCCTTTATAATTATAGTTAGCCTTTATAAATATAGTTAGCCTTTATGGTTATAGTTAGCCTTTATGGTTATAGTTAGCCTTTATGGTTATAGTTAGCCTTTATGGTTATAGTTAGCCTTTATAATTATAGTTAGCCTTTATAATTATAGTTAGCCTTTATAATTATAGTTAGCCTTTATAATGATAGTTAGCCTTTATAATTATAGTTAGCCTTTATAAATATAGTTAGCCTTTATAATTATAGTTAGCCTTTATGGTTATAGTTAGCCTTTATAATTATAGTTAGCCTTTATGGTTATAGTTAGCCTTTATAATTATAGTTAGCCTTTATAATTATAGTTAGCCTTTATGGTTATAGTTAGCCTTTATAATTATAGTTAGCCTTTATAAATATAGTTAGCCTTTATAATTATAGTTAGCCTTTATAAATATAGTTAGCCTTTATGGTTATAGTTAGCCTTTATGGTTATAGTTAGCCTTTATGATAATAGTTAGCCTTTATAAATATAGTTAGCCTTTATAATTATAGTTAGCCTTTATGGTTATAGTTAGCCTTTATAATTATAGTTAGCCTTTATGGTTATAGTTAGCCTTTATGGTTATAGTTAGCCTTTATAATTATAGTTAGCCTTTATGGTTATAGTTAGCCTTTATGGTTATAGTTAGCCTTTATAATTATAGTTAGCCTTTATAAATATAGTTAGCCTTTATGGTTATTGTTAGCCTTTATAATTATAGTTAGCCTTTATAATTATAGTTAGCCTTTATAATTATAGTTAGCCTTTATGGTTATAGTTAGCCTTTATGGTTATAGTTAGCCTTTATGGTTATAGTTAGCCTTTATAATTATAGTTAGCCTTTATGGTTATAGTTAGCCTTTATGGTTATAGTTAGCCTTTATGGTTATAGTTAGCCTTTATAATTATAGTTAGCCTTTATGGTTATAGTTAGCCTTTATGGTTATAGTTAGCCTTTATAAATATAGTTAGCCTTTATAATTATAGTTAGCCTTTATAATTATAGTTAGCCTTTATGGTAATAGTTAGCCTTTATGGTTATAGTTAGCCTTTATGGTTATAGTTAGCCTTTATAATTATAGTTAGCCTTTACAATTATAGTTAGCCTTTATGGTTATAGTTAGCCTTTATAATTATAGTTAGCCTTTATGGTTATAGTTAGCCTTTATAATTATAGTTAGCCTTTATAATTATAGTTAGCCTTTATGGTTATAGTTAGCCTTTATAATTATAGTTAGCCTTTATAATTATAGTTAGCCTTTATGGTTATAGTTAGCCTTTATGGTTATAGTTAGCCTTTATAATTATAGTTAGCCTTTATGGTTATAGTTAGCCTTTATGGTTATAGTTAGCCTTTATAATTATAGTTAGCCTTTATAAATATAGTTAGCCTTTATGGTTATTGTTAGCCTTTATAATTATAGTTAGCCTTTATAATTATAGTTAGCCTTTATAATTATAGTTAGCCTTTATAGTTATAGTTAGCCTTTATGGTTATAGTTAGCCTTTATGGTTATAGTTAGCCTTTATAATTATAGTTAGCCTTTATGGTTATAGTTAGCCTTTATAATTATAGTTAGCCTTTATAATTATAGTTAGCCTTTATGGTTATAGTTAGCCTTTATAATTATAGTTAGCCTTTATGGTTATAGTTAGCCTTTATAATTATAGTTAGCCTTTATAATTATAGTTAGCCTTTATGGTTATAGTTAGCTTTTATAATTATAGTTAGCCTTTATAATTATAGTTAGCCTTTATAATTATAGTTAGCCTTTATGGTTATAGTTAGCCTTTATAATTATAGTTAGCCTTTATAAATATAGTTAGCCTTTATGGTAATAGTTAGCCTTTATGATTATAGTTAGCCTTTATGGTTATAGTTAGCCTTTATAATTATAGTTAGTCTTTACAATTATAGTTAGCCTTTATGGTTATAGTTAGCCTTTATAATTATAGTTAGCCTTTATGGTTATAGTTAGCCTTTATGGTTATAGTTAGCCTTTATAATTATAGTTAGCCTTTATAATTATAGTTAGCCTTTATAAATATAGTTAGCCTTTATGGTTATAGTTAGCCTTTATGGTTATAGTTAGCCTTTATGGTTATAGTTAGCCTTTATGGTTATAGTTAGCCTTTATAATTATAGTTAGCCTTTATAATTATAGTTAGCCTTTATAATTATAGTTAGCCTTTATAATGATAGTTAGCCTTTATAATTATAGTTAGCCTTTATAAATATAGTTAGCCTTTACAATTATAGTTAGCCTTTATGGTTATAGTTAGCCTTTATAATTATAGTTAGCCTTTATGGTTATAGTTAGCCTTTATGGTAATAGTTAGCCTTTATGATTATAGTTAGCCTTTATGGTTATAGTTAGCCTTTATAATTATAGTTAGTCTTTACAATTATAGTTAGCCTTTATGGTTATAGTTAGCCTTTATAATTATAGTTAGCCTTTATGGTTATAGTTAGCCTTTATAATTATAGTTAGCCTTTATAAATATAGTTAGCCTTTATAATTATAGTTAGCCTTTATAAATATAGTTAGCCTTTATGGTTATAGTTAGCCTTTATGGTTATAGTTAGCCTTTATGGTTATAGTTAGCCTTTATAATTATAGTTAGCCTTTATAATTATAGTTAGCCTTTATAATTATAGTTAGCCTTTATAATGATAGTTAGCCTTTATAATTATAGTTAGCCTTTATAAATATAGTTAGCCTTTACAATTATAGTTAGCCTTTATGGTTATAGTTAGCCTTTATAATTATAGTTAGCCTTTATGGTTATAGTTAGCCTTTATAATTGTAGTTAGCCTTTATAATTATAGTTAGCCTTTATGGTTATAGTTAGCCTTTATGATAATAGTTAGCCTTTATAAATATAGTTAGCCTTTATAGTTATAGTTAGCCTTTATGGTTATAGTTAGCCTTTATAATTATAGTTAGCCTTTATAATTATAGTTAGCCTTTATGGTTATAGTTAGCCTTTATAATTATAGTTCGCCTTTATAAATATAGTTAGCCTTTACAATTATAGTTAGCCTTTATGGTTATAGTTAGCCTTTATAATTATAGTTAGCCTTTATGGTTATAGTTAGCCTTTATAATTATAGTTAGCCTTTATAATTATAGTTAGCCTTTATGGTTATAGTTAGCCTTTATAATTATAGTTAGCCTTTATAATTATAGTTAGCCTTTATAAATATAGTTAGCCTTTATGGTAATAGTTAGCCTTTATGGTTATAGTTAGCCTTTATGGTTATAGTTAGCCTTTATAATTATTGTTAGCCTTTATAATTATAGTTAGCCTTTACAATTATAGTTAGCCTTTATGGTTATAGTTAGCCTTTATAATTATAGTTAGCCTTTATGGTTATAGTTAGCCTTTATGGTTATAGTTAGCCTTTATAATTATAGTTAGCCTTTATGGTTATAGTTAGCCTTTATGGTTATAGTTAGCCTTTATAATTATAGTTAGCCTTTATAAATATAGTTAGCCTTTATGGTTATAGTTAGCCTTTATAATTATAGTTAGCCTTTATAATTATAGTTAGCCTTTATGGTTATAGTTAGCCTTTATGGTTATAGTTAGCCTTTATAATTATAGTTAGCCTTTATAAATATAGTTAGCCTTTATGGTTATAGTTAGCCTTTATAATTATAGTTAGCCTTTATGGTTATAGTTAGCCTTTATAATTATAGTTAGCCTTTATAATTATAGTTAGCCTTTATGGTTATAGTTAGCCTTTATAATTATAGTTAGCCTTTATGGTTATAGTTAGCCTTTATAATTATAGTTAGCCTTTATAAATATAGTTAGCCTTTATAATTATAGTTAGCCTTTATAAATATAGTTAGCCTTTATGGTTATAGTTAGCCTTTATGGTTATAGTTAGCCTTTATGGTTATAGTTAGCCTTTATGATAATAGTTAGCCTTTATAAATATAGTTAGCCTTTATAATTATAGTTAGCCTTTATGGTTATAGTTAGCCTTTATAATTATAGTTAGCCTTTATGGTTATAGTTAGCCTTTATGGTTATAGTTAGCCTTTATAATTATAGTTAGCCTTTATGGTTATAGTTAGCCTTTATGGTTATAGTTAGCCTTTATAATTATAGTTAGCCTTTATGGTTATAGTTAGCCTTTATGGTTATAGTTAGCCTTTATAATTATAGTTAGCCTTTATAATTATAGTTAGCCTTTATGGTTATAGTTAGCCTTTATAATTATAGTTAGCCTTTATAATTATAGTTAGCCTTTATAATTATAGTTAGCCTTTATAAATATAGTTAGCCTTTATGGTTATAGTTAGCCTTTATGGTTATAGTTAGCCTTTATGGTTATAGTTAGCCTTTATGATAATAGTTAGCCTTTATAAATATAGTTAGCCTTTATAGTTATAGTTAGCCTTTATGGTTATAGTTAGCCTTTATAATTATAGTTAGCCTTTATGGTTATAGTTACCCTTTATGGTTATAGTTAGCCTTTATAATTATAGTTAGCCTTTATAAATATAGTTAGCCTTTATGGTTATAGTTAGCCTTTATAATTATAGTTAGCCTTTATAATTATAGTTAGCCTTTATGGTTATAGTTAGCCTTTATAATTATAGTTAGCCTTTATAAATATAGTTAGCCTTTACAATTATAGTTAGCCTTTATAAATATAGTTAGCCTTTATGGTTATAGTTAGCCTTTATGGTTATAGTTAGCCTTTATGGTTATAGTTAGCCTTTATGATAATAGTTAGCCTTTATAAATATAGTTAGCCTTTATAATTATAGTTAGCCTTTATGGTTATAGTTAGCCTTTATGGTTATAGTTAGCCTTTATGGTTATAGTTAGCCTTTATGGTTATAGTTAGCCTTTATAATTATAGTTAGCCTTTATAATTATAGTTAGCCTTTATGGTTATAGTTAGCCTTTATAATTATAGTTAGCCTTTATGGTTATAGTTAGCCTTTATAATTATAGTTAGCCTTTATAATTATAGTTAGCCTTTATGGTTATAGTTAGCCTTTATAATTATAGTTAGCCTTTATAAATATAGTTAGCCTTTATGGTAATAGTTAGCCTTTATGGTTATAGTTAGCCTTTATGGTTATAGTTAGCCTTTATAATTATTGTTAGCCTTTATAATTATAGTTAGCCTTTACAATTATAGTTAGCCTTTATGGTTATAGTTAGCCTTTATAATTATAGTTAGCCTTTATGGTTATAGTTAGCCTTTATGGTTATAGTTAGCCTTTATAATTATAGTTAGCCTTTATGGTTATAGTTAGCCTTTATGGTTATAGTTAGCCTTTATAATTATAGTTAGCCTTTATAAATATAGTTAGCCTTT
>NC_056448.1:47739266-47751766 GCF_018296145.1 Oncorhynchus tshawytscha | reverse complement strand
CTCTCTCTCTCTCTGTCTCTCTCTCTCTCTCTCTGTCTCTCTCTCTCTGTCTCTCCCCCCCCCTCTCTCTCTCTCTCTCTCTCTCTCTCTCTCTCTCTCTCTGCTGCTGTATCTTCTGAATGACACTATTCTATTATTCACTTCTTCACTGTATTAACTTAACTCTTTACTGAAAATAATGATTTTGTCTATGATCTTCTTTATCACTTGTTCTTCCTCTCTTTCCTTATCTTCTCATTCCATCGACCATACTCCTCTTGTTTTATTCATTCCCTCCCACCCACCCTCCCTCCCTCCCTCCCTCGTCCTCGTCCTCCTTCCTTCCCTCCCTGCCTCCCTCCCTCCTTCCCTGTTCTCCTCCTCCTCTTCCTCCCTGTCCTCCCCTTCCTCCCTTCCTTCCCTCCCTCCCTCTTTCCTAAATAACTAACATACCTACCTAGAACCAGTAGCCAGCCCAACACCAGCTCCTCAGGTCCCTAGCCCTGAGTCCCCTACTTCTTTGACTTACTCCTCTCCTCCCCCACCAGTTGTCCCCAGCTCAGGTGTCCTCCTCCCCTCTGCTCCCCGTGACGTGGTCCCTGTCCTAGTTTCCAGCCGTTTTGTCCGCCTCAGCTGGCGTCCCCCGCAGGAGACCAGAGGAACTGTCCAGACTTACGGCATCTACTACTCCCAGGACACGGTCAGCAGGTACGGTAAAATACCACACGGTCAGCAGGTATAATACTACACGGTCAGCAGTATGGTATAATACTACACGGTCAGCAGGTATAATACTACACGGTCAGCAGTATGGTATAATACTACACGGTCAGCAGGTATAATACTACACGGTCAGCAGTATGGTATAATACTACACGGTCAGCAGGTATAATACTACACGGTCAGCAGTATGGCATAATACTACACGGTCAGCAGGTATAATACTACACGGTCAACAGTATGGTATAATACTACACGGTCAGCAGGTATAATACTACACGGTCAACAGTATGGTAAAATACTACACGGTCAGCAGGTATAATACTACACGGTCAGCAGGTATAATACTACACGGTCAACAGTATGGTAAAATACTACACGGTCAGCAGGTATAATACTACACGGTCAGCAGGTATAATACTACACGGTCAACAGTATGGTAAAATACTACACGGTCAGCAGGTTAAATACTACACGGTCAGCAGGTTAAATACTACACGGTCAGCAGGTTAAATACTACACGGTCAGCAGGTTAAATACTACACGGTCAGCAGGTTAAATACTACACGGTCAGCAGGTTAAATACTACACGGTCAGCAGGTATAATACTACACGGTCAGCAGGTATAATACTACACGGTCAGCAGGTATAATACTACACGGTCAACAGTATGGTAAAATACTACACGGTCAGCAGGTTAAATACTACACGGTCAGCAGGTTAAATACTACACGGTCAGCAGGTTAAATACTACACGGTCAGCAGGTTAAATACTACACGGTTAGCAGGTTAAATACTACACGGTCAGCAGGTTAAATACTACACGGTCAGCAGGTATAATACTACACGGTCAGCAGGTTAAATACTACACAGTCAGCAGGTATAATACTACACGGTCAGCAGGTATAATACTACACGGTCAACAGTATGGTAAAATACTACACGGTCAACAGTATGGTAAAATACTACACGGTCAGCAGGTTAAATACTACACGGTCAGCAGGTTAAATACTACACGGTCAGCAGGTTAAATACTACACGGTCAGCAGGTTAAATACTACACGGTCAGCAGGTTAAATACTACACGGTCAGCAGGTTAAATACTACACGGTCAGCAGGTATAATACTACACGGTCAGCAGGTTAAATACTACACGGTCAGCAGGTTAAATACTACACGGTCAGCAGGTTAAATACTACACGGTCAGCAGGTTAAATACTACACGGTCAGCAGGTATAATACTACACGGTCAACAGGTACGGTAAAATACTACACGGTCAGCAGGTTAAATACTACACGGTCAGCAGGTTAAATACTACACGGTCAGCAGGTTAAATACTACACGGTCAACAGGTTAAATACTACACGGTCAGCAGGTTAAATACTACACGGTCAACAGGTTAAATACTACACGGTCAACAGGTTAAATACTACACGGTCAACAGGTACGGTAAAATACTACACGGTCAGCAGGTTAAATACTACACGGTCAGCAGGTTAAATACTACACGGTCAACAGGTTAAATACCACACGGTCAGCAGGTAAAATACTACACGGTCAGCAGGTTAAATACGACACGGTCAGCAGGTTAAATACTACACGGTCAGCAGGTTAAATACGACACGGTCAGCAGGTTAAATACCACACGGTCAACAGGTTAAATACCACACGGTCAGCAGGTTAAATACTACACGGTCAGCAGGTTAAATACTACACGGTCAGCAGGTTAAATACTACACGGTCAGCAGGTTAAATACTACACGGTCAACAGGTATGGTAAAATACTACACGGTCAGCAGGTTAAATACTAAACGGTCAGCAGGTTAAATACTACACGGTCAGCAGGTTAAATACTACACGGTCAGCAGGTTAAATACTACACGGTCAGCAGGTAAAATACTACACGGTCAGCAGGTTAAATACTAAACGGTCAGCAGGTTAAATACTACACGGTCAGCAGGTTAAATACTACACGGTCAGCAGGTTAAATACTACACGGTCAGCAGGTAAAATACTACACGGTCAGCAGGTTAAATACGACACGGTCAGCAGGTTAAATACTACACGGTCAGCAGGTTAAATACTACACGGTCAGCAGGTTAAATACGACACAGTCAGCAGGTACGGTAAAATACAACACTGTCAACAGGTTAAATACTAAACGGTCAGCAGGTTAAATACTACACGGTCAGCAGGTTAAATACTACACGGTCAGCAGGTTAAATACTAAACGGTCAGCAGGTTAAATACTACACGGTCAGCAGGTTAAATACTACACGGTCAGCAGGTTAAATACTACACGGTCAGCAGGTTAAATACTACACGGTCAACAGGTTAAATACCACACGGTCAACAGGTTAAATACTACACGGTCAACAGGTTAAATACTACACGGTCAGCAGGTTAACTACTAAACGGTCAGCAGGTTAACTACTACACGGTCAACAGGTTAAATACTACACGGTCAACAGGTTAAATACTACACGGTCAACAGGTTAAATACTACACGGTCAACAGGTTAAATACTACACGGTCAACAGGTTAAATACTACACGGTCAGCAGGTTAAATACTACACGGTCAACAGGTTAAATACTACACGGTCAACAGGTTAAATACTACACGGTCAGCAGGTTAAATACTACACGGTCAGCAGGTAAAATACTACACGGTCAGCAGGTTAAATACTACACGGTCAGCAGGTAAAATACTACACGGTCAGCAGGTTAAATACCACACGGTCAGCAGGTTAAATACTACACGGTCAGCAGGTTAAATACTACACGGTCAGCAGGTTAAATACCACACGGTCAACAGGTTAAATACTACACGGTCAGCAGGTAAAATACTACACGGTCAGCAGGTTAAATACCACAAGGTCAGCAGGTTAAATACTACACGGTCAGCAGGTTAAATACTACACGGTCAGCAGGTTAAATACCACACGGTCAACAGGTTAAATACTACACGGTCAGCAGGTTAAATACTACACGGTCAACAGGTTAAATACTACACGGTCAGCAGGTTAAACACTACACGGTCAGCAGGTTAAATACTACACGGTCAGCAGGTTAAATACTACACGGTCAGCAGGTTAAATACTACACGGTCAACAGGTTAAATACTACACGGTCAGCAGGTTAAATACTACACGGTCAGCAGGTTAAATACTACACGGTCAGCAGGTTAAATACTACACGGTCAGCAGTTTAAATACTAAACGGTCAGCAGGTACGGTAAAATACTACACGGTCAGCAGGTTAAATACTACACGGTCAGCAGGTTAAATACTAAACGGTCAGCAGGTTAAATACTACACGGTCAGCAGGTTAAATACTACACGGTCAGCAGGTTAAATACTACACGGTCAACAGGTTAAATACTACACGGTCAGCAGGTTAAATACTACACGGTCAGCAGGTAAAATACTACACGGTCAGCAGGTTAAATACTACACGGTCAGCAGGTTAAATACCACACGGTCAGCAGGTTAAATACTACACGGTCAGCAGGTTAAATACTACACGGTCAGCAGGTTAAATACCACACGGTCAACAGGTTAAATACTACACGGTCAGCAGGTAAAATACTACACGGTCAGCAGGTTAAATACCACACGGTCAGCAGGTTAAATACTACACGGTCAGCAGGTTAAATACTACACGGTCAGCAGGTTAAATACCACACGGTCAACAGGTTAAATACTACACGGTCAGCAGGTTAAATACTACACGGTCAACAGGTTAAATACTACACGGTCAGCAGGTTAAATACTACACGGTCAGCAGGTTAAACACTACACGGTCAGCAGGTTAAATACTACACGGTCAGCAGTTTAAATACTAAACGGTCAGCAGGTACGGTAAAATACTACACGGTCAGCAGGTTAAATACTACACGGTCAGCAGGTTAAATACTACACGGTCAGCAGGTTAAATACTACACGGTCAGCAGGTTAAATACTACACGGTCAGCAGGTTAAATACTACACGGTCAGCAGGTTAAATACTACACGGTCAACAGGTTAAATACTACACGGTCAGCAGGTTAAATACTACACGGTCAGCAGGTTAAATACCACACGGTCAGCAGGTTAAATACTACACGGTCAGCAGGTTAAATACTACACGGTCAGCAGGTACGGTAAAATACTACACGGTCAGCAGGTTAAATACTAAACGGTCAGCAGGT
Organism: Oncorhynchus tshawytscha; assembly: GCF_018296145.1. NCBI lineage: Eukaryota > Metazoa > Chordata > Actinopteri > Salmoniformes > Salmonidae > Oncorhynchus > Oncorhynchus tshawytscha. Next base: position 47,746,876 of record NC_056448.1, on the reverse strand, counting down.
ACGGTAAAATACTCTTGAAGATTGTTCCACACAAACCAGGTGCAGGAAAACTAAAAGCTGATTTACTCAGTAGAGACCAAAGGAATTTTCAGCATTCAAACATCCCTGAGACCAGGGATGTGGTAACTCACATGTCTAAAGTTTAGTAATGATGTTCGGTACAGTGGAACTTTTAGTCAAATGGTTTTCTAAATGAAAACATTGTATCAGCGTACGTGACATAAACAAACATACCTTACTTCGGCACGGGGGAATAAGAGAAACGCTTCAGTGCATTTACTGTTTATTGAAATTCGAGAAGGATCACCAACAAAATCAGATGTAGAGCTTAGAAATGTAGACATCTGTTTCTCAGTTTTCTGATCGATTGCCACGACAGTGTCAGGCTTCCTTACTTTGGCAAAGGCCGGATTTCTCATCTGAATGAACTCAGTTAGCTCCGAACAAAATCAAGAGGCAGATCTATCTTTGACTCTGAATTGTTTAAAAGGGGCGTGTTTATCTGCCAAAGGATTAAATATGGAGGAGAACATTTCTAGAGCTCAGGGTCACGAGGATACAGTGGCTAAAACACAGTAAAAATTGATGAGGAGACAACCTTTTACAGTTTTTTTCGATTGCTAAACGACAGTGGACACAACTGGAGTCACATGTGCAAAACTCTAACTACAGTCTGCACAGCAGCAGTTCATGTGGACCAAACTCTAGTTCGTTTTTCATTGCTTGAACACAGTTTTCAAAACTCTACACACTTATCCCATGACTTTAACCACAACCTGCACAACACTGTGGATTTACAGCACTTTGTTCAAATGCTAACACACTGCTGTCAAAACTGTGAACCACACATTCAAAACGGAATAGATTTCAGCCTTGTGCCTTTCAAACACTGCTGATTGCAATTTCAGCTGAAAGGCTAAGCAGGTGTCTTGTTTTAGACTAGTTAGTGAACACACACACATATTACAGTATATATTGGTAGAGCTCAGAAAGACTCATTTTGGAAATGGAACAAGGAAGATGGGTTCGTGGAGGGAGAAGGGTGGCAGGGAGAGGGCGGATGCGTGGAGGAAGACAAAGAAGACAAAGAGCTGTTATTTCAGATGAAATAAGGGCTACACTTATAGACCATGTCGTGAACCATGGTCTCTCATTGAGAGAGGCAGGGTTGAGGGTGCAACCCAATCTGCAAAGATCCACAGTGGCTTCTGTAATGCGAATTTTCCATCATGCAAACAGGTGAGAGTTACATCCTTACAGTAAATGAAAACATTACAGGAATCTATTTTGTATTGCAGTTATAGAATATTTACACAGATATATATTACAGTAAGTTTGACTGTAAAATATATTTTTACAAATCAAATCAAATCAAATTTATTAATATAGCCCTTCGTACATCAGCTGATATTTCAAAGTGTTGTACAGAAACCCAGCCTAAAACCCCAAACAGCAAGCAATGCAGGTGTAGAAGCACGGTGGCTAGGAAAAACTCCCTAGAAAGGCCAAAGCCTAGGAAGAAACCTAGAGAGGAACCAGGCTATGTGGGGTGGCCAGTCCTCTTCTGGCTGTGCCGGGTGGAGATTATAACAGAACATGGCCAAGATGTTCAAATGTTCATAAATGACCAGCAGGGGTAAGAGGAAAACTATTTTCAGATGCGCAGGAAAATGTTATTGTTGACATGGTTGTTGTCAACAATGCAATAAAACTGTGGGAGATTCAAGATAGAGTGCTGGCTGATAATGATATATTTGAAAATGTTAATTCTGTCAGCACAACAACTATTGCTCGAGTCCTAAAGAAACACCAAGTTACAATGAAACAGTTATACACTGTACCATTCGAGAGAAACAGTGAACGGGTAAAAGAGCAAAGATACCAATATGTCCAGGTAAGACGTCTGAGGTTACGTACACAGCTATACAAAATATTTACAGTAAAAAAAAACACTAGCATTTCTACAGTAAAACTGTGCACTTACTGTTTTTCAGAGAGTAATGGAGGTGGAAGCACTGGAAAGACCACATTCATTTGTATTTATCGATGAAGCTGGATTTAACCTTGCCAAAACACGGCGCAGAGGAAGGAATGTTATAGGTCAAAGGCCACTGTGGAGGTTCCAGGCCAAAGGGGGGGAAATATCACCATGTGTGCTGCAATGGCCAATGATGGTTTGCTTCTCAACACACCACTCATTGGCCCATACAACACAGAAAGGCTTATAGCTTTCCTAGAACAGCTCTATGCTCAGCTAGTGCCAGCAGAACAGGGGGAGCCAGTAAGAAACCCCCAAGTTTTTGTCATAGTTTGCGATAACGTTGCTTTTCACTACTCTGCAGCTGTCACAGATTGGTTTGCAGCACATCACAGATTTATGGTTTTGTACCTGCCTGCATATTCACCCTTCCTCAACCCAATAGAGGAGTTTTCTCTGCCTGGAGGTGGAAAGTGTTTGGTCACCACCCACATGACCAAATGTCTCTTTTGGAAGCCATGCGTGCCGGATGTGAGGACACGAGTCCAGAGGACTGCCAGGGATGGATAAGGCACTCCAGAAGGTTCTTCCCCAGGTGCATGGCAAGAGAAAACATTAGATGTGATGTTGAAGAAAACCTGTGGTCTGATGCTAGAGAGAGGCAGGATTAGCCCCTCAATTATTTGTTTGAATTACAGTATGTACTTTTAGTTTCTACTTTTTTTTCTCATTACTGTAATTCTGTAAATTACTACAGACTATTGAAGCAAACTGCTCATTTTCATTTACCTTAAAGAATTATGTTCTAAAAATTGTAATAAATCATGTGAAAGAATGTCACTCTTTTCTTTGAAGAAAATATTACTTTGTATGAAGTCACTGAAATTGTTCAAACTGTAAAGATGAAAAGTTAGTATTTTCTGTATTGGTGTTTGATGCTAGTGTTTTTACTCTCAGTGTGTTCTGAGTGACAGTGTGTGTTATCTCATATGCAAATTCTCCACTATAAATAATAATTTACCCCAATGTCTTCATCAGAGACAAATCGTTTAACCATGTTTCCTAGAGAACCAGAATGTCAGGACACGAGTCCTGAACCCAAACGCATGTTTAGGTGCAATAGCTCAAGTCACCTCGGAGATTTAAAGTCATAAGGGGTATTCAGACTTAATAATCTGCCAGCTATTTGTTGAGTTAGGTTTTGCCAAGGCCCCTGGCCAACCACGTGAGAGCAGACTGAGCATTTCACAGACCTCCCTCAAGTTGCTGGATAAAGGGTGCTGGGAGGCAGGAACTGGGAGAGCAATATTGACAGAGCAGTCACTGATCATCACTTAAAATAGTATATATATATTTTTTTAAATCCATCTCAGGTCCCATGCCCATCTAGTCAGTGAGATTTGAATGGGGATGAAGAGGTGCTGAAATCCTCTGGGATTACAGTTTCTGCAGGAGGGATTATATGGATTGAATGGTATTTTGGAAAGGACGTCTGATGCCTTTTCCAGTGCTTTCTTCTGATCCTGTCTCTCCTTACTGGGAGTCTGTTTCTGTTGTGTGTGTGTGTGTGTGTGTGTGTGTGTGTGTGTGTGTGTGTGTGTGTGTGTGTGTGTGTGTGTGTGTGTGTGTGTGTGTGTGTGTGTGTGTGTGTGCGTGCGTGTGTGTGTGTGTGTGTGTGTGTGTGTGTGTCTGTGTGTGTGTGTGTGTGTGTGTGTGTGTGTGTGTCTGTGTGTGTGTGTCTGTGTGTGTGTGTGTGTGTGTGTGTGTGTGTGTGTGTGTGTGTGTTTCCGGTGCTTACTCTGTCTCTCTGTCTGTTGTTTGAGGGAGCAGTCTGTACCAGTGTCTGTTGTTGTTTGAGGAAGCAGTCTCTATGACTGTGTTAAATTAAAGGGAGTATTCTTTAACTGTGTCTGTTGTTTCAGGGAGAGGTCTGTGAACGTGTCTGTTGCTGTTTCAGGGAGAGGGCTGTGAACGTGTCTGTTGCTGTTTCAGGGAGCGGGCTGTGAACGTGTCTGTTGCTGTTTCAGGGAGCGGGCTGTGAACGTGTCTGTTGCTGTTTCAGGGAGAGGTCTGTGAACGTGTCGGAGCCAGAGACCCTCCAGATGACTGTCAGTAACCTGAAGCCAGAGGAGACCTACTCCTTCAGAGTGGTGGCCTACAACGACAACGGCCCTGGCGAGAGATCCGAGACACTCAAACTCACCACGCAGCCTGAGTGTAAGCCTAGTTGAGCCCTGCTCAGTATTCTCACCCGGGGCAGAAATACAGCCTCGTCCCACTTAGGCTCCAAGTATAAGTCATACTGACAAAACTTCATGTAGCCAGAGCACTGCCCAGTTCATAGTCAACACACAAACCAAATCCAATTGTATTGGTCACATACACATATTTATCAGATGTTATTGGTCCATACACATATTTATCAGATGTTATTGGTCACATACACATATTTATCAGATGTTATTGGTTCATACACATATTTATCAGATGTTATTGGTCACATACACATATTTATCAGATGTTATTGGTCACATACACATATTTATCAGATGTTATTGGTCACATACATATATTTATCAGATGTTATTGGTCCATACACATATTTATCAGATGCTATTGGTCACATACACATATTTATCAGATGTTATTGGTCACATACACATATTTATCAGATGTTATTGTGGGTGTAGTGAAATGCGTGTGTTCCTACAGTAGCTCCAACAGGGCAGTAATATCTAACAATACACAACAACAAACACTAATCTAAAAGTAAAAGAATGGAATTAATAAATATATAAATATTAGGATAAGCAATGTCGTAGTCAGGAGTATAAATGTATATATACACTATCCGTTAAAAGTTACGACACACCTACTCATTCAAGGGTTTTTCTTTATTTTTACTATTGTCTACATTGTAACACTATCAACACTATGAAATAACACATATGGAATCATGTAGTAACCAGAAAAGTGTTAAACAAATCAAAATATATTTTAGATTTCAGATTCTTCAAATAGCCACCCTTTGCCTTGATGACAGCTTTTTGCGCACACTTGGCATTCTCTCAACCAGCTTCACCTGGAATGCCACCTGGCTGCTTTTCCTTCACTCTGCGGTCTGACTCAGATCAAACCATCTCAATTGGGTTGAGGTAGTGGGATTGTGGAGGTACACAACTAATTCATACAGGACAACCTAGTCACTAAACCCAACCAGAGGTGAAGGTGAAGGACCCACCGCTCTGACAAAACCAGTAATGACCTGGTTTTCCAATGCAGGAGATGAACACCAAGTAATCTGTGCAGTTTCACTGCAGCTCAATCCCCCGTTCTACCAGTATAAAGTTTTGCGCCTATTCCATCGAGACCGTTTTGGTTGTTTTGCTCTCTTACGACACCCACATGCTGTACGGCAGTCATCTGAACCTACTGTCGTGGACGTCTTCTCACAAAACCGACTGTCCAGACCGAACCGTTGGAGCTACAAAACAATATCTACAGAGGATACTTTAGCGAACATTCGTTGGTTCGGTTGTTTTGCTCTACGAGGCACAAAAGCTTCATGGGACTCGTCTGAAGATAACCCAGTACCGGGCTGAAGGTAACCCAGTACCAGGCTGAAGGTAACCCAGTACCGGGCTGAAGGTAACCCAGTACCAGGCTGAAGGTAACCCAGTACCAGGCTGAAGGTAACCCAGTACCGGGCTGAAGATAACCCAGTACCAGGCTGAAGGTAACCCAGTACCGGGCTGAAGGTAACCCAGTACCGGGCTGAAGGTAACCCAGTACCGGGTTGAAGGTAGCCCAGTACCGGGCTGAAGGTAACCCAGTACCAGGCTGAAGGTAGCCCAGTATCAGGCTGAAGGTAGCCCAGTATCAGGCTGAAGATAACCCAGTACCAGGCTGAAGGTAACCCAGTACCAGGCTGAAGGTAACCCAGTACCAGGCTGAAGATAACCCAGTACCGGGCTGAAGGTAACCCAGTACCGGGCTGAAGGTAACCCAGTACCGGGCTGAAGGTAACCTAGTACCGGGCTGAAGGTAACCCAGTCCTGGGCTGTAAAAACGGGACCAAACATTATATCTGGGATTCTAGCTGTCAATCTGCAGTCTACAAATGATTTGTAATTATGTTCCGTCCCCCCAGTCCCCCAGGCTCCCCCGTCCTCTCCCCCGGCCCCCTGTCCCCCCCGGCCATCCACTCAAGCAAAAATGGTCCCGCGGCTGAAACTAGTTGATGATCCCTGGTCTAGACCTGCAGGGTAGAAGGGAGAGGACGGTAACATGACATTCCTCATCTGCTGCTCCAAACACAGTGTCACACTAGTACACCAGTAGTCTCACACACACACACACACACATCTACACACACACCGCGATGTACCAGTACACTCTCACAAAATAATCTCTATCTTTACTCCATGATTCTGAGCAGAGATCAGCTATAGATTATTCTATATAAGGAGAAGAGTAAAACCCTGCCGAACCAAAGATGGATTTGCCGGCGGATTTGGGGTGTTTTTAGGGCACATGGAGTGTAATTTAATTCTTTCCCTCTCTTTCTTTGTCCCTCTCTATCCCACTTGCTTTTTGTTTCTTTCTCTGCCTGGTCTGAAGCAGCAATATACAAGGTGGTATTACAGCGTGTGGAAGCTGATTCCAATCTCCCCTGATCCTTCCTTAGCTCTCCTCTCACTGGGGCCTCATCTATCCAGCCTGCCAGATTACATTGTTCTATAAGACCTTGTGGAGGTGGAAAACATACCATTCAAATATCTGCAGCTCACCTTTTTAAATCACGCTTTACTATTAAAACCTTTTAATAACATGGCACGAACACCTTTAAAGGTCCCCAATTGAAGTTGATTTTTACAATTATTATAATTATCTCAATATCAAATCGTTTCTGGGTAATCATTAAAGACCCAGTGCAGTCAAAAACGTGATTCACCTGTGTTTTATATTTATTTAAACGCCATGACTCTGGAATAATACTGGGAAATTATGAAAATTATAATAATGCCTTTTAACTGTAAAAACTGTTTGAATTAGTTAATTGACCAATAAGAAAGAGAGTTCCATACCTCACTACCAATAACAGTACATGCCCCCCCCCCACTCAGACCACTCCCAGACAGTCCTAGAGGAATTATTGCTTGAAAAATTGTTCTTTGTTATTAAGAAGCTGTTTTTGTTTATTTTTGACCATTTTAATTGAAAACAATCACAGTAAATGTACTTAATTGTTACCCAGATATGATTTGATTTTGAGATCAAAACGGCTGCGTTGGACCTTTAAGTAACTTAATGTCATTGTTTTCAGTTTAAATAGTCAAAAACAAACAGGAAATAGCTTCGGATGTGTGTGTGTGTGTGCGTGCGTGGATGCGTGCGTGCGTGCGTGCGTGTGTGTGTGTGTGTTTGTGCGTGCGTGTGTGTGTGTTTCTGATCTGTTCATGTGTTCCTGTCCCAACAGTGCAGGTCCCCGGGCCGGTGGAGAACCTCCAGGTAGGGTCCATCTCTCCCACCTCCATCCAGGCCTCCTGGGATGCTCCAGGCTACGCCAACGGGCCCCTGCTGGGGTACAGACTGCTCTGGACCGAGACACCCGCTGGGAAGGAACAGGTAC
>NC_056448.1:47644266-47736766 GCF_018296145.1 Oncorhynchus tshawytscha | reverse complement strand
ACACACACACAACACTTGCAGTGTAGAAACCACAGGAGCATCTAGTCTCAGGGTGATGTAGAGAAGAGCAACAGCGTGTTGTCTCGCTCTCTCGCGCTCTCTCTCTCTCTCTCTCTCCCTCTTTCCCTCTCTCTCTCTCTCTCTCTCTCTCTCTCTCTCTCTCTGTCTCTCTCTGTCTCTGTCTCTCCCTCTCTCTCTCCCTCCCTCTTTCTCTTTCCCTCTCTCTCTCTCTGTCTCTCTCGCTCTCTCCCTCTCTCCCTCTTTCCCTCTCTCTCTCTCTCTGTTTCTCTCTCTGTCTCTCCCTCTGTCTCTCCCTCCCTCTCTCTCTGTCTCTCTCTCTCTCTGTCTCTCTCTCTCTCTCAATTCAATTCAAGGGGCTTTATTGGCATGGGAAACATATGTTTGCATCGCCAAAGCAAGTGAAATGGATGAATAAAAGTTAAATAAACATTAAATATTACACTCACAGAAGTTCCATAAGAATAAAGGCATTTCAAATGTCATATTATGTCTATATACAGTGTCATAACGATGTGCAAAAAGTTAGTAAATCAACAGAAATATGGGTTGTATTTACAATGGTGTTTGTTCTTCACTGGTTGACCTTTTCTTGTGGCAACAGGTCACAAATCTTGCTGCTGTGATGTCACACTGGTATTTCACCCAGTAGATATGGGAGTTTATCAAAATTGGGTTTGTTTTCAAATTCTTTGTGGATCTGTGTAACCTGAGGGAAATATGTGTCTCTAATATGGTCATACATTGGGCAGGAGGTTAGGAAGTGCAGCTCAGTTTCCACCTCATTTTGTGGGCAGTGAGCACATAGCCTGTCTTCTCTTGAGAGCTTTCATTAAGTATACCATCAACACCACAGACCACAGGTTGGATCCAGTGGGTTCTGGTCTTTAATAGTTGATTCTAAGATCTGTATTTGATCATGTATATGTTTTTGCTGTTTGTTCTTTGTTATAGAGCCAAAAAGATTGGAGAAGTGGTTTACCCATCTCCGTTTTGGATAGATAACTCTTCACGTTATTGTTTGTTTAGTGTTTTCCAATTTTCCCCAGAAGTGGTTAGATGCTATGGATTCTTCAATTACATTGAGCTGATTTCTGATGTGCTGTTCCTTCTTTTTCCGTGGAGTATTTCTGTGTTGTTTTAGTGATTCACCAAATTAAGGGCATATACTTAGGTTTTGTGCATCGCTATGTTTTTGGTTGGACAGGTTTTGTAACGGCTGTTTGAAGAAGAGGACCAAGGTGCAGCGTGGTACGTGTTCATGATTTTAATAAAACTGAACATTAGAACAAAAAAATAACAAAGCAGAACAAACAAAACAGTTCTGTCTGGTGCAAAACAGGAAACAGGAAACAGGAAACAACGACCCACAAACACAGGTGGGAAACGGCTAAGTCTGGTTCTCAATCAGAGACAACGATAGACAGCTGCCTCTGATTGTCAGAGACAACGATAGACAGCTGCCTCTGATTGTCAGAGACAACGATAGACAGCTGCCTCTGACTGAGAACAGTGGGTGGTGGGCTGACTGTGATGTTGCTGTGGTCTGATAGGGGTGTCAGTGGGCTTATTGTGGTCTGATAGGGGTGTCAGTGGGCTGACTGTGGTCTGATAGGGGTGTCAGTGGGCTGACTGTGTTCTGATATTGGTGTCAGTGGGCTGACTGTGGTCTGATAGGGGTGTCAGTGGGCTGACTGTGGTCTGATAGGGGTGTCAGTGGGCTGACTGTGATGTTGCTGTGGTCTGATAGGGGTGTCAGTGGGCTGACTGTGGTCTGATAGGGGTGTCAGTGGGCTGACTGTGGTCTGATAGGGGTGTCAGTGGGCTGACTGTGATGTTGCTGTGGTCTGACTGTGGACTGATAGGGGTGTCACTGGCCTGAGTGTGGTCTGATAGGGTTGTCAGTGGGCTGACTGTGGTCTGTTTGGGGTTTTAGGCTGGGTTTCTGTACAGCACTTTGAGATATCAGCTGATGTACGAAGGGCTATATAAATAAATTTGATTTGATTTGATTTTGATTTGATTTGATAGGGGTGTCAGTGGGCTGACTGTGGTCTGATAGGGTTGTCAGTGGGCTGACTGTGGTCTGATAGGGGTGTCAGTGGGCTGACTGTGGTCTGATAGGGGTGTCAGTGGGCTGACTGTGGTCTGATAGGGGTGTTAGTGGGCTGACTGTGGTCTGATAGGGGTGTCATTGGGCTGACTGTGGTCTGATAGGGGTGTCAGTAGGCTGACTGTGGTCTGATAGGGGTGTCAGTGGGCTGACTGTGATCTGATAGGGGTGTCAGTGGGCTGACTGTGGGCTGATAGGGGTGTCAGTGGGCTGACTGTGATGTTGCTGTGGTCTGATAGGGGTGTCAGTGGGCTGACTGTGGTCTGATAGGGGTGTCAGTGGTCTGATAGGGGTGTCAGTGGGCTGACTGTGGTCTGATAGGGGTGTCAGTGGGCTGACTGTGGTCTGATAGGGGTGTCAGTGGCTGATTGTGGTCTGATAGGGGTGTCAGTGGGCTGACTGTGGTCTGATAGGGGTGTCAGTGGGCTGACTGTGGGCTGATAGGGGTGTCAGTGGGCTGACTGTGATGTTGCTGTGGTCTGATAGGGGTGTCAGTGGGCTGACTGTGGTCTGATAGGGGTGTCAGTGGGCTGACTGTGATGTTGCTGTGGTCTGACTGTGGTCTGATAGGGGTGTCACTGGCCTGAGTGTGGTCTGATAGGGGTGTCAGTGGGCTGACTGTGGTCTGATAGGGGTGTCAGTGGGCTGACTGTGGTCTGATAGGGTTGTCAGTGGGCTGACTGTGGTCTGATAGGGGTGTCAGTGGGCTGACTGTGGTCTGATAGGGGTGTCAGTGGGCTGACTGTGGTCTGATAGGGGTGTCAGTGGGCTGACTGTGGTCTGATAGGGGTGTCAGTGGGCTGACTGTGGTCTGATAGGGGTGTCAGTAGGCTGACTGTGGTCTGATAGGGGTGTCAGTGGGCTGACTGTGGTCTGATAGGGGTGTCAGTGGGCTGACTGTGGTCTGATAGGGGTGTCAGTAGGCTGACTGTGGTCTGATAGGGGTGTCAGTGGGCTGACTGTGGTCTGATAGGGGTGTCAGTGGGCTGATAGGGGTGTCAGTGGGCTGACTGTGATGTTGCTGTGGTCTGATAGGGGTGTCAGTGGGCTGACTGTGGTCTGATAGGGGTGTCAGTGGGCTGACTGTGATGTTGCTGTGGTCTGACTGTGGTCTGATAGGGGTGTCACTGGCCTGAGTGTGGACTGATAGGGGTGTCAGTGGGCTGACTGTGGTCTGATAGGGGTGTCAGTGGGCTGACTGTGATGTTGCTGTGATCTGATATGGGTGTCAGTAGGCTGACTGTGAACGCTCTGAGAGACTCTGGGTTGAGGTCAGTAGGCTGACTGTGAATGCTCTGAGAGACTCTGGGTTGAGGTCGGTGATAAAGTAGTCTACAGTACTACTGCCAAGAGATGAGCTATATGTGTACCTACCACAGGAGTCCCCTCGAAACCTACCATTGACTATGTACATACCCAGCGTGCGACAGAGCTGCAGGAGTTGTGACCCATTTTTGTTGGTTGTTTTGTCATAGTTGTGCCTGGGGCGGCATATGGGGAGGGAATGCTGTCACCTGCAGGCAGGTGTTTGTCCCCCTGTGTGCTGAGGGTGTCAGGTTCTGGTTCAGTTCTGGCATTTAGGTCGCCACAGACTAATACATGTCCCTGGGCCTGGAAATGATTGATTTCCCCCTCCAGGATGGAGAAGCTGTCTTCATTAAAGTATGGGGATTCTAGTGGGGGGATATAGGTAGCACACAGGAGGACATTTTTCTCTGTTGAGATAATTTCCTTATTAATATCTAGCCAGATGTAAAATGTTCCAGTTTTGATTAATTTAATGGAGTGGGTTAGGTCTGTTCTATACCAAATTAGCATACCCCCTGAGTCTCTTCCCTGTTTCACACCTGGTAGTTTGGTGGATGGGACTACCAGCTCTCTGTAACCTAGAGGGCAACCAGTGGGTCCGTCTCCTCTGTACCACCCACCTGGTAGTGTGGTGGATGGGACTACCAGCTCTCTGTAACCTAGAGGACAACCAGTGGGTCAGTCTCCTCTATACCATGTTTCTTATAGGATTTCATGCTCTCTCTCTCTTTGTCTCTCTCTGTCTCTCTCTCTCTCCCTCTCTGTCTCTCTGTCTCTCTCTTTGTCTCTCTCTTTGTCTCTCTCTTTCTGTCTCTGTCTCTCTCTCTCCCTATCTCTGTCTCTCTCTCTCTCTATGTCTCTCTCTCTGTCTCTCTCTCTCCCTATCTCTGTCTCTCTGTCTCTCTCTATGTCTCTCTCTCTGTCTCTCTCTCTCCCTATCTCTGTCTCTCTGTCTCTCTCTGTCTCTCTCTCTGTCTCTCTGTCTCTGTCTCTGTCTCTCTGTCTCTCTCTCTCTCTCTCTCTCTGTCTCTCTCTCTCTCTGTCTCTCTCTCTCTCTATGTCTCTCTCTCTGTCTCTCTGTCTCTCTCTATGTCTCTCTCTCTGTCTCTCTCTCTCCCTATCTCTGTCTCTCTGTCTCTCTCTATGTCTCTCTCTCTGTCTCTGTCTCTCTCTGTCTCTCTCTCTCTCTCTCTCTCTGTCTCTCTCTCTCTCTCTCTGTCTCTCTCTCTCCCCATCTCTGTCTCTCTGTCTCTCTCTATGTCTCTCTCTCTGTCTCTCTCTGTCTCTCTCTGTCTCTCTCTATGTCTCTCTCTCTGTCTCTCTCTGTCTCTCTCTGTCTCTCTCTGTCTCTCTCTCTCTCTGTCTCTCTCTCTCTCTCTCTCTCTCTCTCTCTCTCTCTCTCTCTCTCTCTGTCTCTCTCTCTCTGTCTCTCTCTCTCTCTCTGTCTCTCTCTCTCCCCATCTCTGTCTCTCTGTCTCTCTCTATGTCTCTCTCTCTGTCTCTCTCTGTCTCTCTCTCTCTCTCTCTGTCTCTCTCTCTCCCCATCTCTGTCTCTCTCTCTCTCTCTCTGTCTCTCTCTCTCCCCATCTCTGTCTCTCTGTCTCTCTCTATGTCTCTCTCTCTGTCTCTCTCTCTCTCTCTCTCTGTCTCTCTCTCTCTCTCTGTCTCTCTCTCTCCCCATCTCTGTCTCTCTGTCTCTCTCTATGTCTCTCTCTCTGTCTCTCTCTCTCTCTCTCTCTCTCTCTCTCTGTCTCTCTCTCTGTCTCTCTCTCTCTCAATTCAATTAAATTCAATGTGCTTTATTGGCATGGCGTAACAATGTACATATTGCCAAAGCTTACTTTTGATATTTACAATATGAAGATAATAATAATCAAAATTGTCAACAGGACAACAGTAACAACAATAACCAAGGGTCAAAATAACCAGACATTTAACTATAACAATAAGCATACAGTAGAGGTCATGTGCAGGTTGATTGGTCTGTCAGACACGGTCCCTCATCTTATGGCAGGCAGCAATGTAGTGCGCTGCCAACCCACAGCTCTCTGCGTCCTCCCCCAATAGGACGGGTAGCCTACTCTGATTTTATATTTTTGACATTCTGTCAGGAAATGCAGCTCCGTCTCAGGTTCTGCTGTTGTGCAGTGGTTGCACAGCCTTTCCTCTACAGGGATCCAGGTTTTCCTGTGTCTACCATTCTCAATGGCAAGGCTGTGCTCACTGAGCCTGTACTTTGTCAAGGTTTATCTAAGGTTTTGATCAGTAACCATGGTAAAATATTTAGCCACGGTGTACTGACGAAGTAGGGCCAGATAGCACTACATTTTGCTCTGTTTGTGCTTGTGTTTCCCAATAAGCAATGTAGTTTTGTTTTGACTGTGTTGTAATCTGGTTTATTCTGATTGATTGGATGTTCTGGTCCTGAGGCTTCAGTGTGTTAGTAGAAAAGGTTTGTGAACTCAGGACCAGCTGGATGAGGGGACTCTTTTCTTTGCTCAGCTCTTGGCATTGCAGGGCTTGGTAATGATATGAGAAGGGGTCACTGTATTATAGATGTTTCCAAAACTCAATTGCTCTTTTTTGAGTTTTTACTATTAGTGGATATTGGCCTAATTCTGCCCTGCAAGCATTGTTTGTAGTTTTCCTCTGGACATGTAGGAGAATTTTACAGAACTCTGCATGCAGTGTTTCAATGGGGTGTTTGTCCCATTTGGTGAAATCTTGTTTTGCAAGTGGACCCCACACCTCTCTGCCATGAAGTGCAATTGGTTCAATGACATATTCCATTTAGTTTTAGCCAAATGTTAATAGGTATTTCAATTTGAATTAGTTTTTTAATGGCGTAGAATGCCCTGCGTGCTTTCTCTCTCAGTTCATTCACTGCCTCATTAAGGTGTCCAGTTGAGCTTATTTTTAACCTCAGTAATTGTAGTGTGTGTAGTACTCTATATATTTTGTACCAGTAGTGAACTTTGGTCTTATTCCCAGAGATCTGGATCTTCTCTGGAAAATCATTATTTTAGTCTTTTTGGGGTTTTACTGCCAAGGCCCAGGTCTGGCAGTACTGCTCTAGCAGGTCCAGGCTCTGCTGTAGGCCATGTGCTGTGGGGGTTTACTGCCAGGGCCCAGGTCTGACAGTACTGCTCCAGCAGGTCCAGGCTCTGCTGTAGGCCATGTTCTGTGGGGGTTTACTGCCAGGGCCCAGATCTGACAGTACTGCTCTAGCAGGTCCAGGCTCTGCTGTAGGCCATGTTCTGTGGTTGACAGCAGGCATAGGTCATCTGCGAAGAGTAGGCATTTAACCTCTGAATTGTGGAGACTAACACCAGGGGCTGAGGACTTCTCTTTCTCTTTCCCTCTCTCTTTCTCGTTCTCTTTTTGCATGCTGGGAGTGTTTGGTGCATGCTGGGAATTGATTGAGTGAGTTAGATCGCCTCTGTGTTTTCTTTCTTGGTGGTTTTCCTTTTTATTTTTTGGTAGTAGAATTAGGTATATTGTATTTCTTGTTGGAATTGCCCTGGATTTGGTTGGGATGTCGACCCACATGGGCAAGCCGTCCCTGTCACGTCGGCACGGCTTCAGGTGTGTTACTGAAGCTACACACCTACAGTACACATGCCGTAGGAGAGAAGCTAGGCTTTGAAAATGTTGCTTATGCGTCGCGGATTAATAAAGCAGTGGTGGTTTTTCGTAAAGAAGAGTGTCTTGTTGATCAGATGGTTGAGCATGGTGTACTTCTTAAAGAAGAGTGTCTTGTTGATCGGATGGTTGAGCATGGCGTACTTCTTAAAGAAGAGTGTCTGGTTGATCAGATGGTTGAGCATTGCGTACTTCTTAAAGAAGAGTGTCTGGTTGATCAGATGGTTGAGCATGGCGTACTTCTTAAAGAAGAGTGTCTGGTTGATCAGATGGTTGAGCATGGTGTACTTCTTAAAGAAGAGAGTCTGGTTGATCAGATGGTTGAGCATGGTGTACTTCTTAAAGAAGAGTGTCTGGTTGATCAGATGGTTGAGCATGGTGTACTTCTTAAAGAAGAGTGTCTGGTTGATCAGATGGTTGAGCATGGTGTACTTCTTAAAGAAGAGAGTCTGGTTGATCAGATGGTTGAGCATGGTGTACTTCTTAAAGAAGAGTGTCTGGTTGATCAGATGGTTGAGCATGGCGTACTTCTTAAAGAAGAGTGTCTGGTTGATCAGATGGTTGAGCATGGCGTACTTCTTAAAGGAGAGTCTGGTTGATCAGATGGTTGAGCATGGTGTACTTCTTAAAGGAGAGTCTGGTTGATCAGATGGTTGAGCATGGTGTACTTCTTAAAGGAGAGAGTCTGGTTGATCATATGGTTGAGCATGGCGTACTTCTTAAAGGAGAGTGTCTGGTTGATCAGATGGTTGAGCATGGTGTACTTCTTAAAGGAGAGTGTCTGGTTGATCAGATGGTTGAGCATGGCGTACTTCTTAAAGAAGTGTCTTGTTGATCAGATGGTTGAGCATGGTGTACTTCTTAAAGGAGAGTGTCTGGTTGATCAGATGGTTGAGCATGGTGTACTTCTTAAAGAAGAGTGTCTTGTTGATCAGATGGTTGAGCATGGCGTACTTCTTAAAGGAGAGTGTCTGGTTGATCAGATGGTTGAGCATGGCGTACTTAAAGGAGTGTCTGGTTGATCAGATGGTTGAGCATGGTGTACTTCGTTAAAGGAGAGTGTCTGGTTGATCAGATGGTTGAGCATGGTGTACTTCTTAAAGGAGAGTGTCTGGTTGATCAGATGGTTGAGCATGGTGTACTTCTTAAAGGAGAGTGTCTGGTTGATCAGATGGTTGAGCATGGTGTACTTCTTAAAGGAGAGTGTCTGGTTGATCAGATGGTTGAGCATGGTGTACTTCTTAAAGGAGAGTCTGGTTGATCAGATGGTTGAGCATGGCGTACTTCTTAAAGGAGAGTGTCTGGTTGATCAGATGGTTGAGCATGGTGTACTTCTTAAAGGAGAGTGTCTGGTTGATCAGATGGTTGAGCATGGTGTACTTCTTAAAAAGGAGAGTGTCTGGTTGATCAGATGGTTGAGCATGGCGTACTTCTTAAAGGAGAGTGTCTGGTTGATCAGATGGTTGAGCATGGCGTACTTCTTAAAGGAGAGTGTCTGGTTGATCAGATGGTTGAGCATGGCGTACTTCTTAAAGGAGAGTGTCTGGTTGATCAGATGGTTGAGCATGGCGTACTTCTTAAAGGAGAGTGTCTGGTTGATCAGATGGTTGAGCATGGCGTACTTCTTAAAGGAGAGTGTCTGGTTGATCAGATGGTTGAGCATGGCGTACTTCTTAAAGGAGAGTGTCTGGTTGATCAGATGGTTGAGCATGGCGTACTTCTTAAAGGAGAGTGTCTGGTTGATCAGATGGTTGAGCATGGTGTACTTCTTAAAGGAGAGTGTCTGGTTGATCAGATGGTTGAGCATGGCGTACTTCTTAAAGAAGAGTGTCTTGTTGATCAGATGGTTGAGCATGGTGTACTTCTTAAAGGAGAGTGTCTGGTTGATCAGATGGTTGAGCATGGTGTACTTCTTAAAGGAGAGTGTCTGGTTGATCAGATGGTTGAGCATGGCGTACTTCTTAAAGGAGAGTGTCTGGTTGATCAGATGGTTGAGCATGGTGTACTTCTTAAAGGAGAGTGTCTGGTTGATCAGATGGTTGAGCATGGTGTACTTCTTAAAGGAGAGTGTCTGGTTGATCAGATGGTTGAGCATGGTGTACTTCTTAAAGGAGAGTGTCTGGTTGATCAGATGGTTGAGCATGGTGTACTTCTTAAAGGAGAGTGTCTGGTTGATCAGATGGTTGAGCATGGCGTACTTCTTAAAGGAGAGTGTCTGGTTGATCAGATGGTTGAGCATGGTGTACTTCTTAAAGAAGAGTGTCTGGTTGATCAGATGGTTGAGCATGGCGTACTTCTTAAAGGAATGTTTATTAAAGTTACGTCGCTTTTTTTCTTGTCAACAAAGGTAACGAATTCGAATGTCCCACAGGTTTATTCCCAATGAGCTATTGGAGTGTGAATTATTGCCGTTTGGGAAGTTTTCAAGTTCAATTAAGATTGTCCTGTTGGGTTGCAAACACCCGGCTCTGAAACAGGTAATGTCATTTCAAACACCTGGCTTTGAAACAGGTAATGTCGTTTCAAACACCTGGCTTTCAAACAGGTAATGTCGTTTCAAACACCCGGCTCTGAGGCTAATGAGGTTGACTTCTACAGGAGATACATAGTGATGAGGTGGACTTCTACAGGAGACCCAGTGATGAGGATAAGGAGGTTGACTTCTACAGGAGACCCAGTGATGAGGATAATGAGGTTGACTTCTACAGAAGACACATAGTGATGAGGCTAATGAGGTGGGCTTCTATAGGAGACACATATTGATGAGGCTAATGAGGTTGACTTCTACAGGAGACCCAGTGATGAGGCTAATGAGGTTGACTTCTACAGGAGATACATAGTGATGAGGTGGTTTCACAGGAGACCCAGTGATGAGGATAAGGAGGTTGACTTGAGCATGGCGTACAGGAGACCCAGTGATGAGGATAATGAGGTTGACTTCTACAGGAGATACATAGTGATGAGGCTAATGAGGTGGGCTTCTATAGGAGAAACATAGTGATGAGGCTAATGAGGTTGACTTCTACAGGAGACCCAGTGATGAGGCTAATGAGGTTGACTTCTACAGGAGATACATAGTGATGAGGTGGACTTCTACAGGAGACCCAGTGATGAGGATAAGGAGGTTGACTTCTACAGGAGACCCAGTGATGAGGATAATGAGGTTGACTTCTACAGAAGACACATAGTGATGAGGCTAATGAGGTGGGCTTCTATAGGAGACACATAGTGATGAGGCTAATGAGGTTGACTTCTACAGGAGACCCAGTGATGAGGATAATGAGGTTGACTTCTACAGAAGACACATAGTGATGAGGCTAATGAGGTGGGCTTCTATAGGAGACACATATTGATGAGGCTAATGAGGTTGACTTCTACAGGAGACCCAGTGATGAGGATAATGAGGTTGACTTCTACAGGAGACACATAGTGATGAGGCTAGTGAGGTTGACTTCTACAGGAGACCAAGTGATGAGGATAATGAGGTTGACTTCTACAGGAGACACATGGCGATGAGGCTAATGAGGTTGACTTCTACAGGAGACCCAGTGATGAGGATAATGAGGTTGACTTCTACAGGAGATACATAGTGATGAGGATAATGAGGTTAACTGGGGTATGTGGTGGGAGGGGCAGCATATACTCAGTCATGGTACTAATTTCAGTGCTGGGGTGTCAATTTTGTTTTCCTCAGGCTTAGGGGTGACTGTGGTATCTACAACAGAGATTGTCAAGGGTCGGGTTTTATTGGTCAAGGCGGATGTTATGTTTTCAAACAAACGTGTACTTGTATTTATTGTTCTAATGAGGGTACAGAGCGTATTGTTGTATTTGGTCAAATAAAGGAAACCTTAAGACAGTGTGACCAAGAGGGGTGGATGGTTTTAGGGGGTGACTGGAACTGTACAGTGGATTTTAATGTTGACCACACTGCTGAAGAACCTCACCTGCGATCAGCAATTTGTCTGTCTGGTCTATTAACGGAGTTTAAATTATTTATTTATTTAACCTTTTATTTAACTAGGCAAGTCAGTTAAGAACAAATTCTCATTTACAATGACGGCCAACCTGGGAACAGTGGGTTAACTGCCTTGTTCAGGGGCAGAACGACAGACCTGGGAACAGGACATCAAATCTATTGAATTGAAGCTGCTCACTCAGAACGACCCCGGACTAGTCACGAACTTACAGGACAAGAGACATGAACTGAGGTCGTTTCTACATGAAAGAATGAGGGTGCCTTGATTAGGTCTCGTTTTGCTTCCCTCAAGGATATGGACGATCCTATCGCTGTTTTTTTTAACCACTAGGACAATGGACATTGCAATGCAAACAGACAGTATGCCTTCGTCTCCCTGGTGGGAAGGTGACCACGGATGACGGTGAGATGTGCCAACATGCCGGGGATTTCTACTCTGCCCTCGATAAGGCAGAGGATTGTGATCACATTACTCCACAGCAGTTATGCAGCTCTCAACAGGCCGATCCCCTGGCATCGATGATTTACCATCTGAGTTTTATAACAGCACTTTTGGGGGTCTATTGGGGAGGATTTTTATGAAATGGTGTGTGAATCTTTTCACAAAGGTTCTCTTCCTGTATCCTGTCAACGTGCGGTGCTTTCGTGTTCATGTTCATGTTTGGCTCTTTAAAAAAACTGCCGTCCTGTTGCAATTGCTGTGTGCAGAATATAAAACTATATCTAAATGTCTCTCAAACAGGTTGAAAGAATATCTGGGGCTGTTGGTCCACAAGGACCAGTCTGACTGTGTACCTGATCACTCTATAGTTGATAACTTGTGTCTGATAAGAGATGTTTTAGACATTTTGTAAACTGTCTGATGTAAATGTGGGTTTACTTTCTTTGGATCAGGAGAAGGCTTTTGACCGTGTGGACCACCAGTACTTGTTCAAAACAATGAAAGCCTTTGGGTTTGGGGATGTTTTTTTTGTTGTCTTGGACGAGTTTACTGTATGCTGGGGCCTCGTGTATGGTGAAGGTGGGGGGTGGTTTGAGTTGCCCCATCCCCGGCCGAAGGGGTATTAGGGAGGGATGCCCAATATCAGGACAGTTATATTGGCAATTGAACCAATGCTTTGTTTTTTAAGAGTGAAGCTTACTGGTTTCTCTGTGCCAGGTGTAATGAAGGGTCCCACGATAGCACTGTCTGCGTATGCAGATGACGTGATAGTTTTTATTACAGGGGGTGAGGATGTTAAGGTTCTCAAACGCTTTAAAGGTGTATGAGAGGGCCTCCTCAGCTAGAGTCAACTGGGGAAAGACTGAACCTTTGTGGGCATGACAGCTTCAGATAGGGTCCTCTCCGTGGTTACCAGGGGGGCTTCAGATAGGGTCCTCTCCATGGTTACCAGGGGGGCTTCAGATAGGGTCCTCTCCATGGTTACCAGGGGGGCTTCAGATAGGGTCCTCTCCACGGTTACCAGGGGTCTTCAGATAGGGTCCTCTCCATGGTTACCAGGGGGCTTCAGATAGGGTCCTCTCCATGGTTACCAGGGGTCTTCAGATAGGGTCCTCTGCATGGTTACCAGGGGTCTTCAGATAGGGTCCTCTCCACAGTTACCAGGGGGGCTTCAGACGGGGTCAACTCCACGGTTACCAGGGGGGCTTCAGAAAGGGTACTCTCCATGGTTACCAGGTCAGCTTCAGATAGGGTCCTCTCCATGGTTACTAGATTCAGCTTCATATAGGGTTATCTCCACGGTTACCAGGGGGGCTTCAGATAGGGTCCTCTCCATGGTTACCAGGGGGCTTCAGATAGGGTCCTCTCCATGGTTACCAGGGGTTTTCAGATAGGGTCCTCTCCACAGTTACCAGGGGTCTTCAGATAGGGTCCTCTCCACGGTTACCAGGGGTCTTCAGATAGGGTCCACTCCACGGTTACCAGGGATCTTCAGATAGGGTCCTCTCCATGGTTACCAGGGGTCATCAGATAGGGTCCTCTCCACAGTTACCAGGGGGGCTTCAGACGGGGTCAACTCCATGGTTACCAGGGGTCTTCAGATAGGGTCCTCTCCATGGTTACCAGGGGTCTTCAGATAGGGTCATCTCCACGGTTACCAGGGGTCTTCAGATAGGGTCCTCTCCATGGTTACCAGGGGGGCTTCAGATAGGGTCCTCTCCACGGTTACCAGGTGTCTTCAGATAGGGTCCACTCCACGGTTACCAGGGGTCTTCAGATAGGGTCCACTCCACGGTTACCAGGGGTCTTCAGATAGGGTCCTCTCCACAGTTTTAACGGGGTCAACTCCACGGTTACCAGGGGGGAAAGGGTCCTCTCCATGGTTACCAGGTCAGCTTCAGATAGGGTCCTCTCCACGGTTACCAGGGGTCTTCAGATAGGGTCCTCTCCATGGTTACCAGGGGTCTTCAGATAGGGTCCACTCCACGGTTACCAGGGGTCTTCAGATAGGGTCCTCTGCATGGTTACCAGGGGTCTTCAGATAGGGTCCTCTCCATGGTTACCAGGGGTCTTCAGATAGGGTCAACTCCACGGTTACCAGGGGGGCTTCAGAAAGGGTCCTCTCCATGGTTACCAGGTCAGCTTCAGATAGGGTCCTCTCCATGGTTACCAGATCAGCTTCTTATAGGGTTCTCTCCACGGTTACCAGGGGGCTTCAGATAGGGTCCTCTCCATGGATACTAGGGGGCTTCAGATAGGTCCTCTCCATGGTTACCAGGGGTCTTCAGATAGGGTCCTCTGGTTACCAGGGGTCTTCAGATAGGGTCCACTGGTTACCAGGGGTCTTCAGAAGGGTCCTCTCCATGGTTACCAGGGGGCTTCAGACAGGGTCAACTCCACGGTTACCAGGGGTCTTCAGAAGGTCCTCTCCATGGTTACCAGGACAGATAGGGTCCTCTCCATGGTTCCAGGTCAGTTTCAGGTAGGGTCCTCTCCATGGTTACCAGATCAGCTTCAAGGGTTCTCTCCACGGTTACCAGGGGGGATTCAGATAGGGTCCACTCCACGGTTACCAGGGGGGCTTCAGTGGGGTAGAGATGGGATGGGGGGTTTTCTTGGAGAGACTCTGGGGGATTTTCTTGGCTCCGATGTATTTTAAAAAAATTACTGGGAGGGTGTCGTGGAGAAGGTGTGTGCAGATTGTCTAGGTGTAAATGAGTGCTACCCCAGCTGTCTCACAGGGGAAGTGTGCTGGTAGCTAATAACCCAGCCATCTCTACCCTGTGGCTCAGACTAATGATTGTACAGCCACCAGGGGGTCTGATACAAAAGCTTCAGAGGACTCTTGTCAATTTCTTCTGGTCTGGACAACACTGGATTAAAGCAGAAGCCCTGTACCTGCCAATACACGAGGTGGGCAAGGCCTGGTGGACATTTCCTCTAGGATCATGGCTTTCCGACTTCAAGCAGCCCAGAGACTGTTGTACTGTGACTGATCTAGCAGCCCAGAGACTGTTGTACTGTGACGGTTCTAGCAGCCCAGAGATTGTTGTACTTTGATGGTTCTAGCAGCCCAGAGACTGTTGTAGAGTGATGGTTCTAGCAGCCCAGAGACTGTTGTACAGTGATGGTTCTAGCAGCCCAGAGACTGTTGTACAGTGATGGTTCTAGCAGCCCAGAGACTGTTGTACAGTGACTGTTCTAGCAGCCCAGAGACTGTTGTAGAGTGATGGTTCTAGCAGCCCAGAGACTGTTGTACTTTGACAGTTCTAGCAGCCCTGAGACTGTTGTACTTTGACGGTTCTAGCAGCCCTGAGACTGTTGTACTTTGACGGTTCTAGCAGCCCTGAGACTGTTGTAGAGTGATGGTTCTAGCAGCCCAGAGACTGTTGTACTTTGACGGTTCTAGCAGCCCTGAGACTGTTGTACAGTGATGGTTCTAGCAGCCCTGAGACTGTTGTACTTTGACGGTTCTAGCAGCCCAGAGACTGTTGTACTTTGACGGTTCTAGCAGCCCTGAGACTGTTGTACAGTGATGGTTCTAGCAGCCCAGAGACTGTTGTACTGTGATGGTTCTAGCAGCCCAGAGACTGTTGTACTTTGATGGTTCTAGCAGCCCAGAGACTCTTGTACAGTGACTGTTCTAGCAGCCCAGAGACTGTTGTACTTTGATGGTTCTAGCAGCCCAGAGACTGTTGTACAGTGATGGTTCTAGCAGCCCAGAGACTGTTGTACAGTGACTGTTCTAGCAGCCCAGAGACTGTTGTACTTTGATGGTTCTAGCAGCCCAGAGTCTGTTGTACAGTGACTGTTCTAGCAGCCCAGAGACTGTTGTACAGTGACATTTTACATTTTAAATGGGTTGCCACAGCCTACACAGTGATGAGGCGAGTGGGCTGTTTGGGCTTCGACAAGCACCTTTTCCTCTTAAAGCTAGAGGGGGGTGATGTGTCTGACCTGACTCCATTCCATGAGTCTGTTATGCAGGCTTGGAGAGTTTTCAATATATCCCGTAAGGCCGGCACGCCACCAGGGATGTGGCTTTTTGAAGAGCTTCTTTTTTACAACACTGCCACCAGTCCCGTGCTCTGGGTTCAGCTAGCCTATGTTCATGCCTGTTAGGCGTGGGGTGTACCAGGCTGGGTCATCTGATGCGGAGCAGGAGCAGATCGTTGGAGGAGCTGGGAGAAAGTGCGGGGAACCGATTATCTCGACTACTGAGGAAGGTCGTCTCTGAGGTCTGTGATTCCTTGTCAGTACTTCATCGGCAGTATGTGACTGATACTTCCAATTCTTATTGGTGGATGGCGGGTCTGGGTGACGTGTTGAATGTTAGTGCTGTGGTGGGGCGGGGGGGTCATTAGAGGAGGATGGAGGGTCTGGATGATGTGTTGATTGTTAGTGCTGCAGTGGGGGCATTAGAGGAGGATGTGGGGATGCTGCTTTCCTTCCATACCCCGGAGCTGGGGAGGTTCAAGGAGCTGGGGGAGTTCAAGGAGCTGGGGAAGTTCAAGGAGCTGGGGAAGATCAAGGAGCTGGGGAGTTCAAGGAGATGGGGGCGTTCAGGGAGCTGGGGAGTACAAGGAGATGTGGGAGTTCAAGCAGATGGGGGAGATCAAGGAGCTGGGGAGTTCAAGGAGATGGGGAGTTCAAGGAGCTTGGGGAGTTCAAGGAGCTTTGGGAGTTCAAGGAGATGGGGAGTTCAAGGAGCTGGGGAGTTCAAGGAGCTGGGGAAGATCAAGGAGCTTTGGGAGTTCAAGGAGCTGGGGAGGATCAAGGAGCTTGGGGAGATCAAGGAGTTGGGGAGTTCAAGGAGCTGGGGAAGATCAAGTAGCTGGGGGAGTTCAAGGAGCTGGGGAGATCAAGGACCTGGGGGAGTTCAAGGAGCTGGGGAGATCAAGGAGCTTGGGGAGTTCAAGGAGCTGGGGAGATCATGGAGCTTGGAGAGTTCATGGAGTTGGGGGAGATCAAGGCTCTGGGGAGATCAAGGAGATGGGGAGATCAAGGAGCTTGGAGAGTTCATGGAGCTGGGGAGATCAAGGCTCTGGGGAGATCAAGGAGATGGGGAGTTCAAGGATAGGGGGAGTTCAAGGAGATGGGGAGTTCAAGCAGCTGGGGAGATCAAGGAGCTGGGGAGTTCAAGGAGCTGGGGGAGTTCAAGGAGCTTGGGGAGTTCAAGGAGCTTTGGGAGTTCAAGGAGATGGGGGAGTTCAAGGCTCTGGAGGAGTTCAAGGAGCTGGGGGAGATCAAGGAGCTTGGGGAGATCAAGGAGCTTGGGGAGATCAAGGAGCTGGGGAAGAAGGCCATGTACATAATATGTGTAATAGTGTCTCATGCTTCTACCCTGGAAGAGGTCAAATCCACGAGGTGGACGGGGGAGTTTGGTCCAGGTGCCTCCCCAAGAGGCTGTTGGCGATCTTTATATAAACTGCCTATTGAAAAGAGCACAGCTCACCTCCAATGGAGGATAATACATGGAGCCAGAGCTACCAATATGCATCTGGTACACCTGGACCCTACTGTTGGGGAGGGGTGTCCATTCTGCATCTGGTACACCTGGATCCTACTGTTGGGGAGGGGTGTCCATTCTGCATCTGGTACACCTGGATCCTACTGTTGGGGATGGGTGTCCATTCTGCATCTGGTACACCTGGATCCTACTGTTGGGGAGGGATGTCCATTCTGTGCTGAGTCTGAAACTCTGGCACATCTATTCTGACAGTGTCCCAGGTTGGTCGGGATGATTGACCTGATCACTACTTGGTTCTCAGCTCTGGGAGAGGTTTTTTCTTCCCAACTGTTTATATTTGGGCTAAAGTACAGGTTTAGTCGAAGGGGTGTAGTTCTCTTAACTTTGTGTCAGGGGGCAGCTAAATTAGTAATATGGAAGACAAAAGAATGGTGTTCGGGGACAGGGGTCGGTGGACGTGGTGGGTATGCTGGAGGGGATGCTGACAGTGAGACTGAGGGATGAGTTTGCCTATTACAAAATTGTTAATAACATTGGACTGTTTATGATTATATGTGTTATTCAGAGGCTGTTGTGTTTAGTTAGGTGGAGGAAGATCTGGTGTTGTGTTGATGTTTAACCATGTTTTTGTTTGTTTGAGTGTTTATAGTGTTTATTGTGTTTCTGGGTTTAGATCCAATAAAGTTGTTTTTAAACTCTCTCTCTCTCTCTCTCTCTCTCTACACTCTCTCTTTTCTCTCTCTCTCTACGATCTCTCTCTCTTCTCTCTCTCTCTACTCTCTTTCTTCTCTCTAGTCTCTCTCTTTCTCTCTCTTTCTCTCTCTGTCTTTCTTCTCTCTCTCTCTGGTTGAATAAAGCACATATCTCTCTGTCTCTTTGTGTTTCAGAGTGTGGAGGTGAACGGGCAGAGTTATAAGATGGAGGGGCTGAAGAAATTCACAGAGTACTCGTTGCGTGTCTTGGCATTGAACCGTTATGGCCCTGGGGTCACCACAGAGGACATGAGCATCACCACGCTATCTGATGGTACGTCAGAACTACACTCACTCTTATTGGTTCACTGTGAGAAACACTCACTCTTATTGGTTCACTGTGAGAAACACTCACTCTTATTGGTTCACTGTGAGAAACACTCACTCTTATTTGTTCACTGTGAGAAACACTCACTCTTATTGGTTCACTGTGAGAAACACTCACTCTTATTGGTTCACTGTGAGAAACACTCACTCTTATTGGTTCACTGTGAGAAACACTCACTCTTATTGGTTCACTGTGAGAAACACTCACTCTTATTGGTTCACTGTGAGAAACACTCACTCTTATTGGTTCACTGTGAGAAACACTCACTCTTATTGGTTCACTGTGAGAAACACTCACTCTTATTGGTTCACTGTGAGAAACACTCACTCTTATTTGTTCAAATCAAAACAAATCAAATTTATTTGTCACATACACATGGTTAGCAGATGTTAATGCGAGTGTAGCGAAATGCTTGTGCTTCTAGTTCCGACAATGCAGTAATAACGAGCAAGTAATCTAACTAACAATTCCAAAACTACTGTCTTATACACAGTGTAAGGGGATAAAGAATATGTACATAAGGATATATGAATGAGTGATGGTACAGAGCAGCATAGGCAAGATACAGTAGATGATATCGAGTACAGTATATACATATGAGATAAGTATGTAAACCAAGTGGCATAGTTAAAGTGGCTAGTGATACATGTATTACATAAGGATGCAGTCGATGATATAGAGTACAGTATATACGTATACATATGAGATGAATAATGTAGGGTATGTAAACATTATATTAGGTAGCATTGTTTAAAGTGGCTAGTGATATATTTTACATCATTTCCCATCAATTCCCATTATTAAAGTGGCTGGAGTTGAGTCAGTGTGTTGGGAGCGGCCACTCAGTGATAGTGGTTGCTGTTTAACAGTCTGATGGCCTTGAGATAGAAGCTGTTTTTCAGTCTCTCGGTCCCAGCTTTGATGCGCCTGTACTGACCTCGCCTTCTGGATGATAGCGGGGTGAACAGGCAGTGGCTCGGGTGGTTGTTGTCCTTGACGATCTTTATGGCCTTCCTGTAACATCGGGTGGTGTAGGTGTCCTGGAGGGCAGGTAGTTTGCCCCCGGTGATGCGTTGTGCAGACCTCACTACCCTCTGGAGAGCCGTACGGTTGTGGGCGGAGCAGTTGCCGTACCAGGCGGTGATACAGCCCACCAGGATGCTCTCGATTGTGCATCTGTAGAAGTTTGTGAGTGCTTTTGGTGACAAGCCAAATTTCTTCTGCCTCTTGAGGTTGAAGAGGCGCTGCTGCGCCTTCTTCACGATGCTGTCTGTGTGAGTGGACCAATTCAGTTTGTCTGTGATGTGTATGCCGAGGAACTTAAAACTTACTACCCTCTCCACTACTGTTCCATCGATGTGGATAGGGGGGTGTTCCCTCTGCTGTTTCCTGAAGTCCACAATCATCTCATTAGTTTTGTTAACATTGAGTGTGAGGTTATTTTCCTGACACCACACTCCGAGGGCCCTCACCTCCTCCCTGCAGCCTCCCTGCAGTTGTTGTTGGTAATCAAGCCTACTACTGTTGTGTCGTCCGCAAACTTGATGATTGAGTTGGAGTGTGCATGATTGAGTTGGAGTGTGCATGGCCACGCAGTCATTGGTGAACAGGGAGTACAGGAGAGGGCTCAGAACGCACCCTTGTGGGGCCCCAGTGTTGAGGATCAGCGGGGTGGAGATGTTGTTGCCTACCCTCACCACCTGGGGGCGGCCCGTCAGGAAGTCCAGTACCCAGTTGCACAGGGCGGGGTCGAGACCCAGGGTCTCGAGCTTGATGACGAGCTTGGAGGGTACTATGGTGTTAAATGCCGAGCTGTAATCGATGAAGAGCATTCTCACATAGGTATTCCTCTTGTCCAGATGGGTTAGGGCAGTGTGCAGTGTGGTTGAGATTGCATCGTCTGTGGACCTATTTGGGCGGTAAGCAAATTGGAGTGGGTCTAGGGTGTCAGGTAGGGTGGAGGTGATATGGTCCTTGACTAGTCTCTCAAAGCACTTCATGATGACGGAAGTGAGTGCTACGGGGCGGTAGTCGTTTAGCTCAGTTACCTTAGCTTTCTTGGGAACAGGAACAATGGTGGCCCTCTTGAAGCATGTGGGAACAGCAGACTGGTATAGGGATTGATTGAATATGTCCGTAAACACACCGGCCAGCTGGTCTGCGCATGCTCTGAGGGCGCGGCTGGGGATGCCGTCTGGGCCTGCAGCCTTGCGAGGGTTAACACGTTTAAATGTCTTACTCACTTTGGCTGCAGTGAAGGAGAGACCGCATGTTTTCGTTGCAGGCCGTGTCAGTGGCACTGTATTGTCCTCAAAGCGGGCAAAAAAGTTATTTAGTCTGCCTGGGAGCAAGACATCCTGGTCCGTGACTGGGCTGGGTTTCTTCCTGTAGTCCGTGATTGACTGTAGACCCTGCCACATGCCTCTTGTGTCTGAGCCGTTGAATTGAGATTCTACTTTGTCTCTGTACTGGCGCTTAGCTTGTTTGATAGCCTTGCGGAGGGAATAGCTGCACTGTTTGTATTCAGTCATGTTACCAGTCACCTTGCCCTGATTAAAAGCAGTGGTTCGTGCTTTCAGTTTCATGCGAATGCTGCCATCAATCCACGGTTTCTGGTTAGGGAATGTTTTAATCGTTGCTATGGGAACGACATCTTCAACGCACGTTCTAATGAACTCGCACACCGAATCAGCGTATTCGTCAATGTTGCTGTCTGTCACTGTGTAAAGCACCTTCTCCTATTGGTTCACTGTGTGAAACACCTTCTCTTATTGGTTCACTGTGTAAAGCACCTTCTCCTATTGGTTCACTGTGTGAAACACCTTCTCCTATTGGTTCACTGTGTGAAACACCTTCTCCTATTGGTTCACTGTGTGAAACACTCACTTATCTTATTGGTTCACTGTGTGAAACACCTTCTCTTATTGGTTCACTGTGTGTAACACCTTCTCTTATTGGTTCACTGTGTGAAACACCTTCTCTTATTGGTTCACTGTGTGAAACACCTTCTCTTATTGGTTCATATGATAGAACTATAATCAGGTATGGGCAAAAATGTCAAAATAAAATTATAATATAGACATATAAAATACCGTAAATATCAATGTATCAAAAATAAACTACAAAGTACTTGTGTTTTTGTAATGTATTTAACTAAAATATATTTTCAAGTAGTGGGCCTGAACAACAACAAAATGATCAGTAAGGTCACAAAACCGTTTTACTGCTATGACTGTGAGATGTTGTTATTTATCTGCCCTCGTTGAGCAAGTCACTCAGGATAAGCGTGTCTTGCTAAATGACCAAAATGTTCCTGTTCATTCGGACACTCAACGGAAAAAACATTTAAAAACACATGTTTTAAACCATTCTACGATAGCCAAACGTTTCTTATTGACTCCAGGTAGTCCCTCACTGTTTCAGTCTGGGTTGTTTCTTCTCATTTCGGTGCCAAATGAACAGACCCCTTGCTGGGAATTGGTTTAATGTGTGTTTACTGAAAGTCTGTGTCTTTCATGCTTTTCACTTCTGATTGCATTGAGATAAACAGCTACATAATTAATTAAACTTAATCAAGAATTCATTAAATAGTTGATCCTCTATTACTAAATGTCTCATTGCATTTGACACACATGAGTTACTTGCATGTCACCAGTCAATGTGTTTGAGTACCAAATGGCACCCTATTCCCCTATATAGTACACTATTTTTGACCAGACCTTAAAGTGGGAGAATAGAGAATAAGGGGGCCATTTTTTTTTTTTGGACACATTCAAGTGTATGAATTTTGCACACTTTATTTTCTCGTTAATCAATTTATGGCGGTGTCAGTCAACTCTGCCAACCCACATGGCTCCACGTTGGAATAGTCTGATTACCTGCTCCAGCGCTCTTTAGGAATCAACAGGATATGTGCCAAATGTTACACCCTATTCCCTACATAGTGCACTACATTTGACCAGGGCCCCATAGTGCTTTGTTCAAAAGTAGTGCACTATGTAGGGAATAGGATGGCCACTCGGGACACTTTCACAGACAGTCTCATCAAACCCGCAGATTAAATCCCGAAGACATTCCCCTGGGATGGCGTCAAATACTCTTGTTCCATTGGCTGCTTCCCTGTGAACATTTCCTACAGTAAACTGCATTAACTGTATAAAGGGGACGTATTTCCCAACCTTCATCCTCCTAAACACAGACTACCAACCAATAGAGGGGCTGTACTCCAGACTACCTACCTGTAGAGGGGTTGTACTCCAGACTACCTACCTGTAGAGGGGTTGTACTCCAGACTACCTACCTGTAGAGGAGTTGTACTCCCCAGGAACAGACTACCTACCTGTAGAGGGGTTGTACTCCAGACTACCTACCTGTAGAGGGGTTGTACTCCAGACTACCTACCTGTAGAGGGGGTTGTACTCCAGACTACCTACCTGTAGAGGGGTTGTACTCCAGACTACCTACCTGTAGAGGGGTTGTACTCCAGACTACCTACCTGTAGAGGGGTTGTACTCCCCAGGAACATTTCCTACGGTACCTGAGAGGGGACATAATATTACACACCCTTCTCAGAGGACCAGCAGCTGTATCTACCAAGCGACTGAAAGTAAGAGTATCGATCCTGGATCAGTTTAGCCTTTCTGATTGGATGGAATCGGATGAATGTGGTCCATGATCAACACACCTACTTTGGAACACTTGATAGAGTCCAGACTTTACTCTTTTGTGATTCCAATTAGATCTACTCAAACAAACTGAATTATGTTACGTCATACAGAATGCGTGCTGCGCACCTAAACAGATCCTTCGGACGTTAGAGTTCTGGAGTTTTCTTTTTAAAAGTTAGTTCAGGGTTTGTTGTCTAGTCTGATCTCAAGCTTGTCTTATCCCACCTCTTTATTTCTTTCTCTTTCTCTTTCTCTCTCTCTCTCTCTCTCTCATTCTCTCATTCTCACTTTCTCTTTCTCTCATTCTCTCTCTCTCTCTCATTCTCTCTCTCTCTCTCTTTCTTTCTTTCTTTCTCTCTCTCTCTCTCTCTCTCTCTCTCTCTCTCCGTACTATTTTGTTTTGTGACATTCTCCTCTTCTGTTATGGCTTTCATGTTGTCTCTTATGTGGATCAGAGCCAAGTCTTTGACTGACTGGAATCAGACGGTGCAGTAGTTCATTTTACTTTTGCTAGTTGTCCCGGGAGATAAGTTGTCCGCTATGAAAGAAAGTTTTGAACACAAAGAAGGATCAGAGAGGATCTTGTTTGCTACACACAGCTTTAACTTTAATTGCATCTGAAATTGGAAGCTATGCTAGGCTACTAAACTAAAGCTTTAATTGGATCTAAAACTGGAAGCTACGCTAGGCTACGGAACCCTACCTTTAATTGCATCTAAAACTGGAAGCTATGCTAGGCTACGGAACCCTACCTTTAATTGGATCTAAAACTGGAAGCTACGCTAGGCTACTAAACCTCAGCTTCTAATTTCAGATGTCTATCCTGTTGTTTAACTGTGATGAGCTGTCTAACATCAAGCTATTGATTTAAGTGAACTGTTAACCCCAGGATTATGACTGTGCTGTGTGGTAAATCTCATAGGTTGTTGAGGACCGGCCTCTTTATCAACCCTCTCCAGCTTGAAAGATTTACAATGCGACTCATTAATGTTTTGCCATGTTGATTTTTTGACGTGTCAGCGCCAAATAATGTGAAGAGAGGCGAGCTAACTGCAAATCACACAGACACACCTTTCACTTGGACTTGTCGTCATGTTCTGCTAAGAGCTTCAAAGAGCTGTGATCTCTAAAAGTTTAGATGTTTTTCGGTCCTGATTGGAACAAGCAGGGAACGGGGCGGTGGCGGTGGCGGTGGCGGTGGCGGTGGCGGTGGCGGGGGCGGTGGCGGTGGCGGTGCCAGTATTGATCATTTATTTGACCAAGACGCTCGCCGACAGAAAGATACATCAGCACCCCTCTCTGTCTCAGTATGTGTAGACCATGTATCTGATGCTGTCTGGACAGTGAAACAGCACCTCTCTGTCTCAGTATGTGTAGACCATAGTATCTGATGCTGTCTGGACAGTGAAACAGCACCTCTCTGTCTCAGTATGTGTAGACCATAGTATCTGATGCTGTCTCAGTATGTGTAGACCATGTTTCTGATTGCTGTCTCAGTATGTGTAGACCATAGTATCTGATGCTGTCTGGACAGTGAAACAGCACCTCTCTGTCTCAGTATGTGTAGACCATAGTATCTGATGCTGTCTGGACAGTGAAACAGCACCTCTCTGTCTCAGTATGTGTAGACCATGTATCTGATGCTGTCTGGACAGTGAAACAGCACCTCTCTGTCTCAGTATGTGTAGACCATGTATATGATGCTGTCTGGACAGTGAAACAGCACCTCTCTGTCTCAGTATGTGTAGACCATAGTATCTGATGCTGTCTGGACAGTGAAACAGCACCTCTCTGTCTCAGTATGTGTAGACCATGTATCTGATGCTGTCTGGACAGTGAAACAGCACCTCTCTGTCTCAGTATGTGTAGACCATGTATCTGATGCTGTCTGGACAGTGAAACAGCACCTCTCTGTCTCAGTATGTGTAGACCATGTATCTGATGCTGTCTCAGTATGTGTAGACCATGTATCTGATGCTGTCTGGACAGTGAAACAGCACCTCTCTGTCTCAGTATGTGTAGACCATGTATCTGATGCTGTCTCAGTATGTGTAGACCATGTATCTGATGCTGTCTCAGTATGTGTAGACCATGTATCTGATGCTGTCTCAGTATGTGTAGACCATGTATCTGATGCTGTCTCAGTATGTGTAGACCATGTATCTGATGCTGTCTCTGTAGACCAGTGCTGTCTCAGTATGTGTAGACCATGTATCTGATGCTGTCTCAGTATGTGTAGACCATGTATCTGATGCTGTCTCAGTATGTGTAGACCATAGTATCTGATGCTGTCTCAGTATGTGTAGACCATGTATCTGATGCTGTCTCAGTATGTGTAGACCATGTATCTGATGCTGTCTGGACAGTGAAACAGCACCTCTCTGTCTCAGTATGTGTAGACCATGTATCTGATGCTGTCTGGACAGTGAAACAGCACCTCTCTGTCTCAGTATGTGTAGACCATGTATCTGATGCTGTCTGGACAGTGAAACAGCACCTCTCTGTCTCAGTATGTGTAGACCATGTATCTGATGCTGTCTGGACAGTGAAACAGCACCTCTCTGTCTCAGTATGTGTAGACCATGTATCTGATGCTGTCTGGACAGTGAAACAGCACCTCTCTGTCTCAGTATGTGTAGACCATGTATCTGATGCTGTCTGGACAGTGAAACAGCACCTCTCTGTCTCAGTATGTGTAGACCATGTATCTGATGCTGTCTGGACAGTGAAACAGCACCTCTCTGTCTCAGTATGTGTAGACCATGTATCTGATGCTGTCTGGACAGTGAAACAGCACCTCTCTGTCTCAGTATGTGTAGACCATGTATCTGATGCTGTCTGGACAGTGAAACAGCACCTCTCTGTCTCAGTATGTGTAGACCATGTATCTGATGCTGTCTGGACAGTGAAACAGCACCTCTCTGTCTCAGTATGTGTAGACCATGTATCTGATGCTGTCTCAGTATGTGTAGACCATGTATCTGATGCTGTCTCAGTATGTGTAGACCATGTATCTGATGCTGTCTCAGTATGTGTAGACCATGTATATGATGCTGTCTGGACAGTGAAACAGCACCTCTCTGTCTCAGTATGTGTAGACCATGTATCTGATGCTGTCTCAGTATGTGTAGACCATGTATCTGATGCTGTCTGGACAGTGAAACAGCACCTCTCTGTCTCAGTATGTGTAGACCATGTATCTGATGCTGTCTGGACAGTGAAACAGCACCTCTCTGTCTCAGTATGTGTAGACCATGTATCTGATGCTGTCTGGACAGTGAAACAGCATCTCTCTGTCTCAGTATGTGTAGACCATGTTTCTGATGCTGTCTGGTCAGTGAAACAGCACCTCTCTGTCTCAGTATGTGTAGACCATGTATCTGATGCTGTCTGGACAGTGAAACAGCACCTCTCTGTCTCAGTATGTGTAGACCATGTATCTGATGCTGTCTGGACAGTGAAACAGCACCTCTCTGTCTCAGTATGTGTAGACCATGTATCTGATGCTGTCTGGACAGTGAAACAGCACCTCTCTGTCTGTATGTGTAGACCATGTATCTGATGCTGTCTGGACAGTGAAACAGCACCTCTCTGTCTCAGTATGTGTAGACCATGTATCTGATGCTGTCTGGTACTGATGCTGTGACAAACAGCACCTCTCTGTCTCAGTATGTGTAGACCATGTATCTGATGCTGTCTGGACAGTGAAACAGCACCTCTCTGTCTCAGTAGAGACATGATCTGATGCTGTCTGGACAGTGAAACAGCACCTCTCTGTCTCAGTATGTGTAGACCATGTATCTGATGCTGTCTGGACAGTGAAACAGCACCTCTCTGTCTCAGTATGTGTAGACCATGTATCTGATGCTGTCTGGACAGTGAAACAGCACCTCTCTGTCTCAGTATGTGTAGACCATGTATCTGATGCTGTCTGGACAGTGAAACAGCACCTCTCTGTCTCAGTATGTGTAGACCAGACAGTATAGACCATGTATCTGATGCTGTCTGGACAGTGAAACAGCACCTCTCTGTCTCTCTCTGTCTCAGTATGTGTAGACCATGTATCTGATGCTGTCTGGACAGTGAAACAGCACCTCTCTGTCTCAGTATGTGTAGACCATGTTTCTGATGCTGTCTGGACAGTGAAACAGCATCTCTCTGTCTCAGTATGTGTAGACCATGTATCTGATGCTGTCTGGACAGTGAAACAGCACCTCTCTGTCTCAGTATGTGTAGACCATGTATCTGATGCTGTCTGGACAGTGAAACAGCACCTCTCTGTCTCAGTATGTGTAGACCATGTATCTGATGCTGTCTGGACAGTGAAACAGCACCTCTCTGTCTCAGAGAGGAAACAGCACCTCTCTGTCTCAGTAGAGACAGAGAGGAAACAGCACCTCTCTGTCTCAGTATGTGTAGACCATGTATCTGATGCTGTCTCAGTATGTGTAGACCATGTATCTGATGCTGTCTGGACAGTGAAACAGCACCTCTCTGTCTCAGTATGTGTAGACCATGTATCTGATGCTGTCTGGACAGTGAAACAGCACCTCTCTGTCTCAGTATGTGTAGACCATGTATCTGATGCTGTCTGGACAGTGAAACAGCACCTCTCTGTCTCAGTATGTGTAGACCATGTATCTGATGCTGTCTGGACAGTGAAACAGCACCTCTCTGTCTCAGTATGTGTAGACCATGTATCTGATGCTGTCTGGACAGTGAAACAGCACCTCTCTGTCTCAGTATGTGTAGACCATGTATCTGATGCTGTCTGGACAGTGAAACAGCACCTCTCTGTCTCAGTATGTGTAGACCATGTATCTGATGCTGTCTGGACAGTGAAACAGCACCTCTCTGTCTCAGTATGTGTAGACCATGTATCTGATGCTGTCTGGACAGTGAAACAGCACCTCTCTGTCTCAGTATGTGAAACAGCACCTCTCTGACAGATGCTGTCTGGACAGTGAAACAGCACCATGTATCTGATCTGAAACAGCACCTCTCTGTCTGAGACAGTGAAACAGCACCTCTCTGTCTCAGTATGTGTAGACCATGTATCTGATGCTGTCTGGACAGTGAAACAGCACCTCTCTGTCTCAGTATGTGTAGACCATGTATCTGATGCTGTCTGGACAGTGAAACAGCACCTCTCTGTCTCAGTATGTGTAGACCATGTATCTGATGCTGTCTGGACAGTGAAACAGCACCTCTCTGTCTCAGTATGTGTAGACCATGTATCTGATGCTGTCTGGACAGTGAAACAGCACCTCTCTGTCTCAGTATGTGTAGACCATGTATCTGATGCTGTCTGGACAGTGAAACAGCACCTCTCTGTCTCAGTATGTGTAGACCATGTATCTGATGCTGTCTGGACAGTGAAACAGCACCTCTCTGTCTCAGTATGTGTAGACCATGTATCTGATGCTGTCTGGACAGTGAAACAGCACCTCTCTGTCTCAGTATGTGTAGACCATGTATATGATGCTGTCTGGACAGTGAAACAGCACCTCTCTGTCTCAGTATGTGTAGACCATGTATCTGATGCTGTCTGGACAGTGAAACAGCACCTCTCTGTCTCAGTTTGTGTAGACCATGTATCTGATGCTGTCTGGACAGTGAAACAGCACCTCTCTGTCTCAGTATGTGTAGACCATGTTTCTGATGCTGTCTGGACAGTGAAACAGCACCTCTCTGTCTCAGTGTGTGTAGCCCATGTATCTGATGCTGTCTGGACAGTGATACAGCACCTCTCTGTCTCTCTATGGGTAGACCATAGTATCTGATGCTGTCTCAGTATGTGTAGACCATGTATCTGATGCTGTCTGGACAGTGAAACAGCACCTCTCTGTCTCAGTTTGTGTAGACCATGTTTCTGATGCTGTCTGGACCAAAGTATTGTGGCATGTGATAATATGTCTGGCCAGACAGCATCAGATACACAGGTACCTGTAGAGGGGGCTCTGTTTCTCTTGGTCGGATGCTTTTCTCAGGTGATATAGTTTCAGCAGAGAGGAAGAGGTAAAGCAAGAGGGCTCACTCCCAACAAACTCTGTCCAGTACAAGTCCAATGCGTTTCTATGGGAATAATATGCAGACCTAAGCTTGTCGCCTGCCTTCCCGCCTTTGGGACAAAGACTCCCATTGTTAAGGCTGAGACATCAGAATCTCCTCATTATATACAGCTCTTTGATGTCAACCTCTTGTGAGTAGGAAAAGAAAGATGGTGGCTTCACAGTGCACTGTTAGGATGCTGGGTTGACATAAAGTAAATCGATGTCTCGCCAAAATTAGATTATTTCTTGTGTCTAAATCATTTCCGTTCAAAACACTTCACCAGGGAGCATGATTTAGCCACAGAGGATCATTAGCTTATTTTGGAGAGAGAAAAAATTGCTGTGGATTGTTTCAAATCACA
This sequence comes from Oncorhynchus tshawytscha, assembly GCF_018296145.1. Taxonomy (NCBI): domain Eukaryota; kingdom Metazoa; phylum Chordata; class Actinopteri; order Salmoniformes; family Salmonidae; genus Oncorhynchus; species Oncorhynchus tshawytscha. The sequence goes on along the minus strand of NC_056448.1, from coordinate 47,707,632 downwards.
AGTGTGTTTTTGGGAAGCCCTGAATGTTGGGTTTTAGTACTCATGGAAATGAGTCTTGAGTTATAATTTATAAAACGTTGAGACAAGAAGAAGGGGGAGGAGGGTGGTGAAGATATGGTGCGTCTCTCTCCAGAATGCATGCTAGCAATAGCTCAAGTCAAGACAGATAGATAGGGAGGCAGACAGGCAGAGGAGAGAGACACATGTGATTGAAAGAACCTGAATGTTAATCAGGATATTTTCTACTGTTTTTATTTTGTCGGCTTTTAGGCCTATGTATTTTACTTCGTTGATGATGGTCTATAGACTATCTCTGAGTTATAGACCTATTGCTACATGAGTCTATAGACTCTCTCTGAGTTATATGCTCTCATTTCTTTAGCCCCCAATGGATCACGGTGTATCAATGTGTCCGTATGTGTCACGCCCTGGTCTTAGTATTTTGTGTTTATATAATTATTTGGTCAGGCCAGGGTGTGACATGGGGTTATTTTGTGTTGTGTTGTGGTATTGGGGGTTTTAGTAGGTATTGGGATTGTGGCTGAGTAGGGGTGTCTAGCATAGTCTATGGCTGCCTGAGGTTCTCAATCAGAGTCAGGTGATTCTCGTTGTCTCTGATTGGGAACCATATTTAGGTAGCCTGGGTTTCACTGTGTGTTTGTGGGTGATTGTTCCTGTCTTTGTACCTGCACCAGATAGGGCTGTTTCGGTTTTCATTATTTCATTTTGTTAGTTTTGTAGTTTCTGCATGTATAGGTTTTCCTTCATTAAAATATATCATGAATCATCATCACGCTGCATTTTGGTCCGATCCTTGTTCTACCTCTTCGTCAGAGGAGGAGATAGAAGAGAGCCGTTACAGTATGGCAGACTAGTTTAATATTTATAATTTTACTTCAGATTTTTTTACGATTAACCATGTGACAAATGATTTTGAGAATGCAAACAGTTCCATGAAAATGTGCATCTGAAAAGAATCAGAACTGGCACACAGATCGTTAGAGATGGTAGGATAAATGGTAAGCTTCCACAGCTCCAAACTCACCAGCTGTCTACTGTATGTTCTTACTATTACAACTATTTAAAGAAAAAGGCTGCGAGCACCTGAACACACAGGAGGTCTCGTGAAGAAACAAGCCATCCTATGGGAATCAAAGGCCCGTCCAACTGATTGTTTCTGGGACACTTCCACACCCAATAACTGAAAATCCTCAGCAGCACTCTGGCCAAGTCATTTGCACTCAATGAGCATATTGGGTGTTTTACACCAGTGGTTCCCAACTCCGGTCCTCCAGTACCCCACAACAGTATAAACGTTGTATTGTAGTCCCGGACAAGCACACCTGATTCAACTTGTCAACTAATCATCAGGCCCTCAATCGGTTGAATCAGGTTCAATTGTCAGGTATGTTTTGTGCTGTTGAGGGTACTCGAGGACCGGAGTTGGGAACCATTGTTTCACACAACTTACTTATTGTCCAACTGAATCAGTTGAATCTATGGGTCTATTCCTCCCTGCATGGTGCCTATCAAGATACAGAGCCTAGCCCACTCCTCTGTCCATCTCGCTCTCTCTGTTTCTCACTCTCCCTCTCTCTCTGTCACTTTCAGTTCAAAGCAAGGTGCCAAACAGAGCCTTGGCGTCTTCTGTTCCTCTCAGCTTCTCTTAGCTCCTCCCATTGCCTCCCAGCCCCCCTCAGCTCATCTTAGCTCCTCCCATCGCCTCCCAGCTCCTCTTAGCTCCTCCCATCGCCTCCCAGCTCCTCTCAGCTCCTCCCAGCTCCTCCCATCGCCTCCCAGCCCCCCTCAGCTCCTCCCAGCTCCTCCCAGCTCCTCCCAGCCCCCTCAGCTCCTCTTAGCCCCTCTCAGCTCATCTCAGCCCCTCCCAGCTCCTCTCAGCCCCTCACAGCCCCTCACAGCTCTTCTCAGCTCCTCTCAGCCCCTCCCAGCTCCTCTCAGCCCCTCACAGCCCCTCCCAGCTCCTCTCAGCCCCGCACAGCTCCCCCAGCTCCTCTCATCCCCTCCCAGCTCTTCTCAGCTCCTCTCAGCCCCTCCCAGCTCCTCTCAGCCCCTCCCTGCTCCTCTCAGCTCCCCCAGCTCCTCTCAGCCCCTCTCAGCCCCTCCCAGCTCCTCTCAGCCCCTCCCAGCTACTCTCAGCCCCTCACAGCCCCTCACAGCTCCTCCCAGCCCCTTCCAGCTCCTCTCAGCCCCTCACAGCTCAGCTCAACCCCTCTCAGCCCCTCTCAGCTCCTCCCTGCTCCTCCAAGCCCCTTCCAGCTCCTCTCAGCCCCTCCCAGCTCCTCTCAGCCCCTCCCAGCTCCTCCCAGCTCCTCCCTGCTCCTCTCAGCTCCTCCCAGCTCCTCTCAGTCCCTCTTAGCCCCTCTCAGCTCATCTCAGCCCCTCCCAGCTCCTCTCAGCCCCTCACAGCCCTCACAACTTTCTTATTGCTCCTGATTGTGTCCTTGTGTTCAGTGCAGAGCTGAGAGGGTTAAGAGGGTTGAAGGAATGTATCTTCTGTCAGATCCCATAAACGGAATGTTTCAAATGAGCCCCAAGAGCTGAATTATATCTCCCTGCTTAGTCAATGCTCCTTGTGCTGTCGTAAAGAAACCACCGGGCCGGCCGGCTGCAGCCACCGTCGCATCTCTCTCTCTTTATTGCCGACTGGCTTCGTCTTTCTCTCTCTGAGGTAATTAATTACCCCCCATCCCCATCCCCATCTCCCATCCCCATCCCCATCCCCCATCCCCATCCCCCATCCCCATCCCCATCCCCCCATCCCCATCCCCATCCCCCACACCGGTCACTCGTCCACCACGGCTTTACGCCAAGCTTGTACTTCAGGCACACTGCCGACCAGGCTGGCAGGTCACCAAGCACATGCCAGTGTCACTACTACCAACCCGCCTCCTCCACTACCTGTGGACCGTGTCCAGAACCTGTACAGCTGAAGGAGTTCTGTCGTCTGCAACCTGTACAGCTGAAGGAGTTCCCGTCTGCAGAACCTGGACAGCTGAAGGAGTTCTGTCGTCTGCAACCTGTAAAGCTGAAGGAGTTATGTCGTCTGCAACCTGTACAGCTGAAGGAGTTCCATCCTGCAGAACCTGGACAGCTGAAGGAGTTCTGTCATCTGCAACCTGGACAGCTAAAGGAGTTCTGTCGTCTGCAACCTGGACATTGAAAGGAGTTCTCCCCTGCAACCTGTACAGCTGAAGGAGTTCTTTCCCTGCAACCTGGACAGCTGAAGGAGTTCTGTCATCTGCAACCTGGACAGCTGAAGGAGTTCTGTCGTCTGCAACCTGTACAGCTGAAGGAGTTCTGTCGTCTGCAACCTGTACAGCTGAAGGAGTTCTGTCGTCTGCAACCTGTACAGCTGAAGGAGTTCTGTCGTCTGCAACCTGTACAGCTGAAGGAGTTCTGTCGTCTGCAACCTGTACAGCTGAAGGAGTTCTGTTGTCTGCAACCTGTACAGCTGAAGGAGTTCTGTCGTCTGCAGAACCTGGACAGCTGAAGGAGTTCTGTCGTCTGCAACCTGTACAGCTGAAGGAGTTCTGTCGTCTGCAACCTGTACAGCTGAAGGAGTTCTGTCGTCTGCAACCTGTACAGCTGAAGGAGTTCTGTCGTCTGCAACCTGTACAGCTGAAGGAGTTCTGTCGTCTGCAACCTGTACAGCTGAAGGAGTTCTGTCGTCTGCAACCTGTACAGCTGAAGGAGTTCTGTTGTCTGCAACCTGTACAGCTGAAGGAGTTCTGTCGTCTGCAGAACCTGGACAGCTGAAGGAGTTCTGTCGTCTGCAACCTGTACAGCTGAAGGAGTTCTGTCGTCTGCAACCTGTACAGCTGAAGGAGTTCTGTCGTCTGCAACCTGTACAGCTGAAGGAGTTCTGTTGTCTGCAACCTGTACAGCTGAAGGAGTTCTGTTGTCTGCAACCTGGACAGCTGAAGGAGTTCTGTTGTCTGCAACCTGTACAGCTGAAGGAGTTCTGTCGTCTGCAACCTGGACAGCTGAAGGAGTTCTGTCGTCTGCAACCTGTACAGCTGAAGGAGTTCTGTCGTTATGGCAACCTGGACAGCTGAAGGAGTTCTGTCGTCTGCAGAACCTGGACAGCTGAAGGAGTTCTGTCGTCTGCAACCTGTAAAGCTGAAGGAGTTATGTCGTCTGCAACCTGTACAGCTGAAGGAGTTCTGTCGTCTGCAGAACCTGGACAGCTGAAGGAGTTCTGTCATCTGCAACCTGGACAGCTAAAGGAGTTCTGTCGTCTGCAACCTGGACATTGAAAGGAGTTCTGTCGTCTGCAACCTGTACAGCTGAAGGAGTTCTTTCGTCTGCAACCTGGACAGCTGAAGGAGTTCTGTCATCTGCAACCTGGACAGCTGAAGGAGTTCTGTCATCTGCAACCTGGACAGCTGAAGGAGTTCTTTCGTCTGCAACCTGGACAGCTGAAGGAGTTCTGTCGTCTGCAACCTGGACAGCTGAAGGAGTTCTGTCGTCTGCAACCTGGACAGCTGAAGGAGTTCTGTCGTCAGCAACCTGGACAGCTGAAGGAGTTCTGTCGTCTGCAGAACCTGGACAGCTGAAGGAGTTCTGTCGTTATGGCAACCTGTACAGCTGAAGGAGTTCTGTCGTCTGCAACCTGGACAGCTGAAGGAGTTCTGTCGTCTGCAACCTGGACAGCTGAAGGAGTTCTGTCGTCTGCAACCTGGACAGCTGAAGGAGTTCTGTCGTCTGCAACCTGGACAGCTGAAGGAGTTCTGTCGTCTGCAACCTGGACAGCTGAAGGAGTTCTGTCGTCAGCAACCTGGACAGCTGAAGGAGTTCTGTTGTCTGCAGAACCTGGACAGCTGAAGGAGTTCTGTCGTTATGGCAACCTGTACAGCTGAAGGAGTTCTGTCGTCTGCAACCTGGACAGCTGAAGGAGTTCTGTCATCAGCAACCTGGACAGCTGAAGGAGTTCTGTCGTCTGCAGAACCTGGACAGCTGAAGGAGTTCTGTCGTTATGGCAACCTGTACAGCTGAAGGAGTTCTGTCGTCTGCAACCTGGACAGCTGAAGGAGTTCTTTCGTCTGCAAAACCTGGAATTATGGCAACCTGTTTTGGAAGTCCCGTCTTTGATAGCGGTTTAAAATATATATATATAATATAGTGGTCTCCAGTGGTCTCTTCCTCTGACTGTATAGAATGTTGTCATTGATAGATGAGATATGTAGAAAGGTCAGTCTTGTTATCTGTCATTCATGTTACCTAATTAGGTCCTTCTAAAGGGGTCGTTTCCATCCTGCGTGCCCATTGGCCCGGGTTGGAGAGGCCCTGTCGTAGATAAGCCTGACGGAGTGTCTCTTTAATGTCACCATTGACTTCGTTCACTACATCTAAAAACTAGGAAGTCAATTCAAGGAAGACCAGATCACCACTTCCTCTGTTCTCAATAATCTAAGTCACTACATCTAAAAACTAGGAAGTCCATTAAAAGGGAGACAAGATAACCATTTTCTTCAGCCTACTGTAATTCAACCTATTTAGTTTCTCGACAGGATATGTACCTCAATTACTTACTTAAATAGGTTTTGTGTCTACACTGGCTTTGTGTCGATATTCTGAAGCGATATCTCGTCAAATGTAATTTGATAATTCAATGTTCAAGTAACTAGTGTTAAGTCTGTGGAAGACGGATGTGTCTACAATCATTAGAATCATTTCCCATCAGAATGGGACTGTAATACATTATAGCAGGGGTCCCCAATAACAGTCAGTCGCGGGAGGATTTGTTCTTGAGCGGATGGTCGGGGTGCCGGAACAAAATTATAAATCCGCTATAAATTAACCGCAAGAATCCTATACGGATATAGAATTTGACAACAAAAAACATAATAATTTCAAACATTGATTACATTGAGATACGATCACATACAGGATGCCTCTGCATTAATATTTATATATATATTAATATGTGAATACTTGGTAACAGATGTAAATGCAATTACTTTTGAGCTGAGTTCCTGGTTATTTTAGAGTCCCTCATGTCCAACAACAGATGTGTCCCGTAGGGGCCCCTACAGGTTTCAGTGACTGGGGCCCCTACAGGTTTCAGTGAGGATCCGTAGGGGCCACTACAGGTTTCAGTGACTGGGGCCCCTACAGGTTTCAGTGACTGGGGCCCCTACAGGTTTCAGTGACTGGGGCCCCTACAGGTTTCAGTGACTGGGGCCCTTACAGGTTTTAGTAGCTGGGGCCCCTACAGGTTTCAGTGACTGGGGCCCCTACAGGTTTCAGTGACTGGGGCCCCTACAGGTTTCAGTGACTGGGGCCCCTACAGGTTTCAGTGAGGATCCCCTTCCGTGTGGAACTCTGCTTTTAAAATGTATACATTTGTTTCATTCATTTTATCATGTGTTATTTCCTACAGGCTTTAGTAACTGGGGCCCCTACAGGCTTCAGAATTTTTTTTATTTTTATTTTACCTTTATTTAATTAACCGGCAAGTCAGTTAAGAACAAATTCTTATTTTCAATGACGGCCTAGGAACAGTGGGTTAATTGCCTGTTCAGGGGCAGAACGACAGATTTGTACCTTGTCAGCTCGGGGGTTTGAACTTGCAACCTTCCGGTTACTAGTCCAACGCTCTAACCACTAGGCTACCCTGCCACCCCTAGAAGAGGGGCCCCTACAGGTTTCAGTAGCTGGGGCCCCTACAGGCTTCAGAAGCTGGGTCCTCTACAGATTTCAGTAGCTGGGGCCCCTACATGCTTCAGTAGCTGGGGCCCCTACAGGTTTCAGTAGCTGGGGCCCCTACAGGCTTCAGTGACTGGGGCCCTTACAGGTTTTAGTGAGGATCCCCTACAGGTTTCAGTGAGGATCCCCTACAGACTTCAGTAGCTGGGGCCCCTACAGGTTTCAGTGAGGTTCCCCTACAGGTTTCAGTAGCTGGGGCCCCTACAGGCTTCAGTGACAGGGGCCCCTACAGGTTTCAGTAGCTGGGGCCCCTACAGGCTTCAGTAGCTGGGGCCCCTACAGGTTTCAGTGAGGATCCCCTACAGGCTTCAGTAGCTGGGGCCCCTACAGGTTTCAGTGACTGGGGCCCCTACAGGTTTTAGTAGCTGGGGCCCTTACAGGTTTTAGTAGCTGGGGCCCCTACAGGTTTCAGTAGCTGGGGCCCCTACAGGTTTCAGTGACTGGGGCCCCTACAGGTTTCAGTAGCTGGGGCCCCTACAGGCTTCAGTAGCTGGGGCCCCTACAGGCTTCAGTGACTGGGGCCCCTACAGGTTTCAGTAGCTGGGTCCCCTACAGGCTTCAGTAGCTGGGGCCCCTACAGGTTTCAGTGACTGGGGCCCCTACAGGCTTCAGTAGCTGGGGTCCCTACAGGCTTCAGTAGCTGGGGCCCCTACAGAAATCAGTGTATTTGTTTCATTCATTTGATCATGTGTTATTTCATCCACAGTGCCAAGTGCTCCACCACAAAACATCTCCTTGGAAGTCGTCCTCTCAAGAGTGAGTACAAGCATTTTTTCTGATTTAAAATATATATCATATGTGCAAATATATATCCTTTGGGCTATAAAACATCAATGATATGAAGTCGTTTGATGAAATGTCCACACACCTCAGTCCGAAACACAGAGAACATGTATTTTTATTGACATAAATGTCTTGGCTTCACCTTCCAGCCAGTTGGGTCTGTCTGTGAACCAAACGATTGATTATATACACTGCTTCAATCCAGACAGACAGACAGACAGACAGACAGACAGACAGAAAGACAGACAGTTTATGCCAGAGTGGATCCCTGGAGTAGCAGAATAATTCAGAATAGCCAAAACTTCTCAGAAAAACAGTTTGCAGTAGCTGGGGCCCCTACAGAAATTCGATACTGGGGCCCCTACAGAAATAAGAGACTGGGGCCCCTACAGAAATAAAAGACTGGGGTCCCTACAGAAATTAGAGACTGGGGCCCCTACAGAAATCAGTAGCTGGGGCCCCTGCAGGTTTCAGTAGCTGGGGCCCCTTCAGGCTTCAGTACCTGGGGCCCCTGCAGGCTTCAGTAGCTGGGGCCCCTACAGGCTTCAGTACCTGGGGCCCCTACAGAAATCAGTAGCTGGGGCCCCTGCAGGTTTCAGTAGCTGGGGCCCCTTCAGGCTTCAGTACCTGGGGCCCCTGCAGGCTTGGCTCCTGAGGAGGGCATAGTGCTTAAGAATGTGGGAAAAAATAGGAAATTCAAGTCTTGAACAGCACAAACAGATTTGGGACCAGAAAATATGTCCAAACCTTGAAATTCCAGCCTTGGACATATTCTACAAATCATTTATATTATCTCAGGAGTTTTCTGTTATTAAGCTGAATACCGACATTTGCAGGAGAGAGAGAGGAGAGAGAGAGAGAGAGAGAGAGAGAGAGAGAGAGAGAGAGATGAGAGAGAGAGACAGAGAGAGATGAGAGAGAGAGACAGAGAGAGAGAGAGAGATGAGAGAGAGAGACAGAGAGAGATGAGAGAGAGAGACAGAGAGAGAGAGAGAGAGAGAGAGAGAGAGAGAGAGAGAGAGAGAGAGAGAGAGAGAGAGAGAGAGATGAGAGAGAGAGACAGAGAGAGAGAGAGAGAGAGAGAGAGAGAGAGAGAGAGAGAGAGAGAGAGAGAGAGAGAGAGAGAGAGAGAGACTCCATTCAGAAGCAGAAGTCTAAATCTGACAGAATTATTCATACTAGTTTGTCTACTTGCAGTATGTTCCAGAACAACAACAAAAAGAGCAGCAGTTGTCCGTGATCTTTCTATCATATAAACTGTGACACTAGCGGCCAAGGCACCAGCTAGCCCAGACTAGATGAATAAAGAGCCCACCTTAAAAAAAAAAAAAAAAAGTGATTGACTCTTTACTAGATAAAACCTTAGGGGGGGGGTTATGAGTCATGGCGTCTCTCTAAACCCCTTCAGGTGGGACTTGAATTTACTGTAACACCTTGTGGTGGTGGTGGAAGAATGGATTAATCTGGATTATATTGTCATTATTGAGAGTGACCTTCCAATCTGGTCATGTTTGACTACCGTTATAGTACATTATATATCCCACTGTTGGACTCTCTTCATTTTAATAGGGGTCTGGTTAAAAGTAGTGCAGGTATATAGGGAATAGGTTGCAATTTTGGGACACAGAAAAAAAACAGTAAACCACTGATCCAATTTCAACAGGACAGACTGAGTGTTGTCTAAACAATATGTATTGGCATTTCCTAACATAAGAGAACTTGATGCTTTAAATGGAAAGTCATTTCAGGAAGTTTTATGGTATGAAGAAATTCTTAGAGAAAATGCTGTGTGATAGAGTTCCATTCGCTAAGTATATGGTTGGTTTTGGACAGCTAGGCTTGGTGATTTACACGTTGACAGTCAGACGCTAGGCTTGATGATTTATACGTTGACAGTCAGAAGCTAGGCTTGATGATTTAAACGTTGACAGTCAGAAGCTAGGCTTGATGGTTTATACGTTGACAGTCAGAAGCTAGGATTTACCTGTTGACAGTCAGAAGCTAGGCTTGATGATTTAAACGTTGACAGTCAGAAGCTAGGCTTGATGGTTTATACGTTGACAGTCAGAAGCATATTAAACTACTGACCTTAACCCTAAATAGAAAGCTAAATGACTTCCTAACCTAAACTGACCTAACCCTAAACCCTAAACTCTAAGCGTTACCCTAACCCCCGTTAACCCTAAACTCTCAAGCGTTACCCTAACCCTAAACCGTTTAACCCTAAACTCCTAACCCTAAACTCAAGCGTTTAACCCCTAACCCTAACCTAAACTCAAGCCGTTACCCTAACCCTAAACTCAAGCGTTACCCTAACCCTAAACTCAAGCGTTACCCTAACCCTAAACTCAAGCGTTACCCTAACCCTAAACTCAAGCGTTAACCCTAAACCGTTACCCTAACCCTAAACTCAAGCGTTACCCTAACCCTAAACTCAAGCGTTACCCTAACCTAAACTCAAACCCTAACCCTAAACTCAGCGTTACCCTAACCCTAAACTCAAGCGTTACCCTAACCCTAAACTCAACCGTTACCCTAACCCTAAACTCAACCGTTACCCTAACCCTAAACTCAACCGTTACCCTAACCCTAAACTCAAGCGTTACCCTAACCCTAAACTCAAGCGTTACCCTAACCCTAAACTCAACCGTTACCCTAACCCTAAACTCAAGCGTTACCCTAACCCTAAACTCAAGCGTTACCCTAACCCTAAACTCAGCGTTACCCCCTAACCCTAAACTCAACCGTTACCCTAACCCTAAACTCAACCGTTACCCTAACCCTAAACTCAACCGTTACCCTAACCCTAAACTCAACCGTTACCCTAACCCTAAACTCAAGCATTACCCTAACCCTAACCCTAAACTCAACCGTTACCCTAACCCTAAACTCAAGCATTACCCTAACCCTAACCCTAAACTCAAGCGTTACCCTAACCCGAAACTCAACCGTTACCCTAACCTCAAGCATTACCCTAACCCTAAACTCAAGCAGGGTCTTGTAGATGACATGGAGCCAGTGGGTTTGGCGACGAGTATGAAGCGAGGGCCAGCCAACGAGAGCGTACAGGTCGCAATGGTGGGTAGTATATGGGGCTTTGGTGACAAAACGGATGGCACTGTGATAGACTGCATCCAATTTGTGGTTGGAGGTGTTGGAGGTGTGGGTCTGGAAGGAGAGTTTACAGTCTAACCAGACACCTAAGTATTTGTAGTTGTCCACGTATTCTAAGTCAGAGCCGTCCAAAGTAGTGATGTTGGACAGGCGGGTAGGTGCAGGCAGCGATCGGTTGAAGAGCATGCATGTAGTTTTACTTGTATTCAAGAGCAATTGGAGGCCACGGAAGGAGAGTTGTATGGCACTGAAGCTCGTCTGGAGGGTTGTTAAACACAGTGTCCAAAGAAGGGCCAGATGTACACAGAATGGTGTCGTCTGCGTAGAGGTGGATCAGAGAATCACCAGCAGCAAGAGTGACATCATTGATGTATACAGAGAAAAGACCCCCATAGAGACTGCCAGAGGTCCGGACAACAGACCCTCCGATTTGACACACTGAACTCTATCTGAGAAGTAGTTGGTGAACCAGGCGAGGCAATCATTTGAGAAAACAAGGCTATCGAGTCTTCGATGAGGATGTGGTGATTGACAGAGTCGAAAGCCTTGGCCAGATCAATGAATATGGCTGCACAGTATTGTTTCTTATCGATGGCGGTTAAGATATCGTTTAGGACCTTGAGCGTGGCTGAGGTGCACCCATGACCAGCTCTGAAACCAGATTGCATAGCGGAGAAGGTATGGTGGGATTCAAAATGGTCGGTAATCTGTTTGTTGACTTGGCTTTCGAAGACCTTAGAAAGGCATGGTAGGATAGATATAGGTCTGTAGCAGTTTGGGTCTAGAGTGTCCATGGTGACGAAGTAATTACAACATAGCAATTAAACACTGGAATGGTAGATGTGCAGAAGATGAATGTGCAAGTAGAGATACTGGGGTGCAAAGGAGCAAAATAAATAAATAAATACTGTATGGGGATGAGGTACAGTAGGTAGAAAGATGGGCTATGAACAGGTGCAGTGATCTGTGAGCTGCTCTGACAGCTGGTGCTTAAAGCTAGTGAGGGAGATGTGAGACTCCAGAGATTTTTGCAGTTCGTTCCAGTCATTGGCAGCAAAGAACTGGAAGGAAAGACGACCAAAGGAGGAATTGGCTTTGGGGGTGACCAGTGAGATATACCTGCTGGATCGCATGCTATGGGTGGGTGCTGCTATGGTGACCAGTGTGCTGAGATAAGGCGGGGCTTTATCTAGCAGAGACTTGTAGATAGCATTACCCTAACCCTAAACCTTACCCTTACCCTAAACTCAAGCGTTACCCTAAAGCTGACCCTAAACTTGCGCATCACCCCAACCCTTACCCTAACCCTAAACATTAACCACAACCCTTACCCTAACCCTAAACACAACCCTTACCCTAAACCTTACCCTAACCACAAGCATTACCCTTACCCTAACCACAACCCTTACCCTAACCCTAGGCCTTACCCTAACCACAACCATTACCCTAACCCTAAACCTATCCACAACCCTTACCCTAACCCTAAACCTTACCCTAACCACAACCATTACCCTAACCCTCAACCTTACCCTAACGCTAACCCCAAGCATTACCCTAACCCTCAACCACAACCCTAACCACTAGCATTACACTAACCCAAAACCTTACCTTAACCCTAACCCCAAGAATTACCCTAAACCTAAACCAGATGGAGCTACACACAATTCATCAGTCCAGTTGGAAGCAAATTGAATAGAGAAAAGTTTGTGGGACAAAGTTTTACAAACACTAGTTTTGTGTGATGCATGACGACCCAAAGATCTGTAGTTACTGATACAGCAGTTTAGAAACAAACACAATGTGAAATACCTCAATACAAGGCATCGTTCCAAGGTTGTTTGTTGTAGAGAGAGAGAGAGAGAGAGAGAGAGAGAGACAGAGCGAGAGAGAGGAGAGAGAGAGAGAGGAGAGAGAGAGAGAGCGAGAGAGAGAGAGAGAGAGAGAGAGAGAGAGAGAGAGAGAGGAGAGAGAGAGGGAGAGAGAGAGAGAGAGAGAGAGAGAGAGAGAGAGAGAGAGAGAGAGGGAGAGAGAGAGAGAGAGAGAGAGAGAGAGAGAGAGAGAGAGAGAGAGAGAGAGAGAGAGGGAGAGAGAGAGAGAGAGAGAGGAGAGAGAGAGAGAGAGAGAGGGAGAGAGAGAGAGAGAGAGAGAGAGAGAGAGAGAGAGAGAGAGAGAGAGAGAGAGAGAGAGAGAGAGAGAGAGAGAGAGGGGAGAGAGAGAGACAGAGAGAGAGAGAGAGAGGAGAGGGAGAGAGAGAGGAGAGAGAGAGAGAGAGAGAGAGAGAGAGAGAGAGAGAGAGAGAGAGAGAGAGAGAGAGAGAGAGAGGAGAGAGAGGAGAGCGAGAGAGAGGAGAGCGAGAGAGAGAGAGGAGAGACAGAGCGAGAGAGGAGAGCGAGAGAGAGGAGAGCGAGAGAGAGAGAGGGAGAGAGAGAGAGAGACAGAGCGAGAGGAGAGAGAGAGGGAGAGAGAGTGAAGGAGAGAGAGAGCGAAAGAGATAGCGAGAGAGAGAGAGCTGTAGATAGAGAGAGAGAGAGTCTCCACTCAGAGTCTAAGCCAACCCAACAGTGACAGTCAGGTCTGTGGGGACCGGAGTGGGTGGTGTGTGTGAGCGTGTAGCAGGGATGCAGTTGGCTGTCAAACATCAGTGTAGCATGGTCGTCATTGTCATCAGAGATGAGTCCCAGTAGGTGGGCATATTATTCCCCAAACCCTCAGCATGTTACACCCCAGCCTGCCCAAGGATTTAACTGTGCTGTGTCTCATCATGTTACACCCTAGCCTGCACAATGATTTAACTGTGTCCTCGGCTCTATGGTCCTGAGCTCTATGGGCCCTGAGCTCTATGGGTCCTCATCTCTATGGGTCCTGAGCTATATGGGTCCTCATCTCTATGGGTCCTGAGCGCTATGGGTCCTCAGCTCTATGGGTCCTGAACTCTATGGGCCCTGAGCTCTATGGGTCCTAGGCTCTATGGTCCTGAGCTCTATGGGCCCTGAGCTCTATGGGTCCTCATTCTATGGGTCCTGAGCTATATGGGTCTCATCTATGGGTCCTGAGCGCTATGGGTCCTCAGCTCTATGGGTCCTGAACTCTATGGGCCCTGAGCTCTATGGGTCCTCATCTCTATGGGTCCTCATCTCTATGGGTCCTCAGCTCTATGGGTCCTCAGCTCTATGGGTCCTCAGCTCTATGGGTCCTCATCTCTATGGGTCCTCATCTCTATGGGTCCTCATCTCTATGGGTCCTCATCTCTATGGGTCTCAGCTCTATGGGTCCTGAACTCTATGGGCCCTGAGCTCTATGGGTCCTCATCTCTATGGGTCCTCATCTCTATGGGTCCTCAGCTCTATGGGTCCTCAGCTCTATGGGTCCTCAGCTCTATGGGTCCTCATCTCTATGGGTCCTCATCTCTATGGGTCCTCATCTCTATGGGTCCTCATCTCTATGGGTCCTCAGCTCTATGGGTCCTGAACTCTATGGGCCCTGAGCTCTATGGGTCCTCATCTCTATGGGTCCTCATCTTTTTGTGTCCTCATGGGTCCTCATCTCTATGGGTCCTGAGCTCTATGGGCCCTGAGCTCTATGGGTCCTCATCTCTATGGGTCTGAGTGCTATGGGTCCTCATCTCTATGGGTCCTCATCTCTATGGGTCCTCATCTCTATGGGTCTTGAGCTCTATGGGTCCTCATCTCTATGGGTCCTCATCTCTATGGGTCCTGAGCTCTATGGGTCCTCATCTCTATGGGTCCTCATCTTTTTGGGTCCTCATCTCTATGGGTCCTCATCTCTATGGGTCCTCATCTCTTTGGGTCCTCATCTCTATGGGTCCTGAGCTCTATGGGTCCTCATCTTTATGGATCCTGGTCATATGTAGTGCACCATATAAGGAATGTAGATGTTTTGGGGATGTTGACTGTCCACATGGTTTGGTTTTCGGCACTGACGCAGAGAGTGTATGTGAAGCTGAGGCCAAACAAACAACTAGGATTAAATCCTTGGACAAGATGAGCCCTTCACCCATAAACAATTATTGTTACCTACAGTAACCCTAACCCTAATCCCTGTTACCTAACCCTAACCCCTGTTTCCTAACCCCTGTTACCTAACCCCTGTTACCTAACCCTAACCCCAGTTTCCTAACCCCTGTTACCTAACCCCTGTTACCTAACCCTAACCCCTGTTACCTAACCCTAACCCCTGTTACCTAACCCCTGTTACCTAACCCCTGTTACCTAACCCCTGTTACCTAACCCTGACTCCTGTTACCTAACCCCTGTTAATCCTAACCCCTATTACCTAACCCCTGTTACCTAAACCTAACCCCTAAACCTAACCCCTGTTACCTAACCCCTGTTACCTAACCCCTGTTACCTAACCCCTGTTACCTAACCCCTGTTACCTAACCCCTGTTACCTAACCCTAACCCCTGTTACCTAACTCCTGTTACCTAACCCCTGTTACCTAACCCTAACCCCTGTTACCTAACCCCTGTTACCTAACCCTAACCCCTGTTACCTAACCCCTGTTACCTAACTCCTGTTACCTAACCCCTGTTACCTAACCCCTGTTACCTAACCCCTGTTACCTAACCCCTGTTACATAACCCTAACCCCTGTTTCCTAACCCCTGTTACCTAACCCCTGTTACCTAACCCTAACCCATGTTACCTAACCCCTGTTACCTAACCCTAACCCCTGTTACCTATCCCCTGTTCCCTAATCCCTGTTACCTAACCCCTGTTACCTAACCCCTGTTACCTAACCCTAACCCATGTTACCTAACCCCTGTTACCTAACCCTAACCCCTGTTACCTATCCCCTGTTTAATCCCCTAACCCTAACCCCTGTTACCTAACCCTAACCCCTGTTACCTAACCCCTGTTACCTAACCCTAACCCCTGTTACCTAACCCCTGTTACCTAACACGAACCCCTGTTACCTAACCCCTGTTACCTAACCCTGTTACCTAACCCCTGTTACCTAACCCTAACCCCTGTTACCTAACCCCTGTTACCTAACCCTAACCCCTGTTACCTAACCCCTGTTACCTAACCCCTGTTACCTAACCCCTGTTTCCTAAACCCTGTTACCTAACCCCTGTTACCTAACCCTAACCCCTGTTACCTAACCACTGTTACATAACCCCTGTTACCTAACCCTAACCCCTGTTACCTAACCCCTGTTACCTAACCCTAACCCCTGTTACCTAACCACTGTTACCTAACCCCTGTTACCTAACCCTAACCCCTGTTACCTAACCCCTGTTACCTAACCCTAACCCATGTTACCTTAACCTAACCCCTGTTACCTCACCCTAACCCATTTTACCTAACCCCCCTAACCCCTGTTACCTAACCCCTGTTACCTAACCCTAACCCCTGTTACCTCACCCTAACCCCTGTTACCTAACCCTAACCCCTGTTACCTCACCCTAACCCCTGTTACCTTCCCTGTTACCTAACCCTAACCCATGTTACCTAACCCCTGTTACCTCACCCTAACCCCTGTTACCTAACCCTAACCCCTGTTACCTCACCCTAACCCCTGTTACCTAACCCCTGTTACCTAACCCTAACCCATGTTACCTAACCCTAACCCCTGTTACCTAACCCTAACCCCTGTTACCTAACCCTGACCCATGTTACCTAACCCTAACCCCTGTTACCTAACCCTAACCCCTGTTACCTAACCCTAACCCATGTTACCTAACCCTAACCCCTGTTACCTAACCCTAACCCCTGTTACCTAACCCTAACCCCTGTTACCTAACCCCTGTTACCTAACCCTAAAGTTTCCTAACCCCTGTTACCTAACCCCTGTTACCTAACCCTAACCCCTGTTACCTAACCCTAACCCCTGTTACCTAACCCTGTTACCTAACCCCTGTTACCTAACCCCTGTTACCTAACCCTAACTCCTGTTACCTAACCCCTGTTAATCCTAACCCCTATTACCTAACCCCTGTTTACCTAACCCCTAAACCTAACCCCTGTTACCTAACCCCTGTTACCTAACCCCTGTTACCTAACCCTGTTACCTAACCCCTGTTACCTAACCCTAACCCCTGTTACCTAACCCTGTTACCTAACCCCTGTTACCTAACCCTAACCCCTGTTACCTAACCCCTGTTACCTAACCCTAACCCCTGTTACCTAACCCTGTTACCTAACTCCTGTTACCTAACCCATGTTACCTAACCCCTGTTACCTAACCCCTGTTTAACCCTGTTACATAACCCTAACCCCTGTTTCCTAACCCCTGTTACCTAACCCCTGTTACCTAACCCTAACCCCTGTTACCTATCCCCTGTTCCCTAATCCCTGTTACCTAACCCTAACCCATGTTACCTAACCCCTGTTACCTAACCCTAACCCCTGTTACCTATCCCCTGTTCCCTAATCCCTGTTACCTAACCCCTGTTACCTAACCCCTGTTACCTAACCCATGTTACCTAACCCCTGTTACCTAACCCTAACCCCTGTTACCTATCCCCTGTTCCCTAATCCCTGTTACCTAACCCTAACCCCTGTTACCTAACCCTAACCCCTGTTACCTAACCCTAACCCTAACCCTAACCCCTGTTACCTAACCCCTGTTACCTAACACGAACCCCTGTTACCTAACCCCTGTTACCTAACCCCTGTTACCTAACCCCTGTTACCTAACCCTAACCCCTGTTACCTAACCCTGTTACCTAACCCTAACCCCTGTTACCTAACCCTGTTACCTAACCCCTGTTACCTAACCCCTGTTTCCTAAACCCTGTTACCTAACCCCTGTTACCTAACCCTAACCCCTGTTACCTAACCACTGTTACATAACCCCTGTTACCTAACCCTAACCCCTGTTACCTAACCCCTGTTACCTAACCCTAACCCCTGTTACCTAACCACTGTTACCTAACCCCTGTTACCTAACCCTAACCCCTGTTACCTAACCCCTGTTACCTAACCCTAACCCATGTTACCTTACCCCTGTTACCTAACCCCTGTTACCTCACCCTAACCCATTTTACCTAACCCCTGTTACCTAACCCCTGTTACCTAACCCCTGTTACCTAACCCTAATCCCTGTTACCTCACCCTAACCCCTGTTACCTAACCCTAACCCCTGTTACCTCACCCTAACCCCTGTTACCTTCCCCCTAACCCTAACCCATGTTACCTAACCCCTGTTACCTCACCCTAACCCCTGTTACCTAACCCTAACCCCTGTTACCTCACCCTAACCCTGTTACCTAACCCCTGTTACCTAACCCTAACCCATGTTACCTAACCCTAACCCCTGTTACCTAACACTAACCCCTGTTACCTAACCCTGACCCATGTTACCTAACCCTAACCCCTGTTACCTAACCCCTGTTACCTCACCCTAACCCCTGTTACCTAACCCTAACCCCTGTTACCTCACCCTAACCCCTGTTACCTTCCCTGTTACCTAACCCTAACCCATGTTACCTAACCCCTGTTACCTCACCCTAACCCCTGTTACCTAACCCTAACCCCTGTTACCTCACCTAACCCCTGTTACCTAACCCCTGTTACCTAACCCTAACCCATGTTACCTAACCCTAACCCCTGTTACCTAACCTAACCCCTGTTACCTAAACCCATGTTACCTAACCCTAACCCCTGTTACCTAACCCTAACCCCTGTTACCTAACCCTAACCCATGTTACCTAACCCTAACCCCTGTTACCTAACCCTAACCCCTGTTACCTAACCCTAAACCCTAACCCCTGTTACCTAACCCCCCTAACCCCTGTTACCTAACCCCTGTTACCTAACCCCTGTTACCTAACCCTAACCCCTGTTACCTAACCCTAACCCATGTTACCTAACCCCTGTTACCTAACCCTAACCCCTGTTACCTAACCCTAAGCCCTGTTACCTAACCCTAACCCCTGTTACCTAACCCATGTTACCTCACCCTAACCCCTGTTACCTAACCCTAACCCCTGTTACCTAACCCTAACCCCTGTTACCTCACCCTAACCCCTGTTACCTAACCCCTGTTACCTAACCCTAACCCATGTTACCTAACCCTAACCCCCTAACCCCTGTTACCTAACCCTAACCCCTGTTACCTAACCCCTGTTACCTAACCCCTGTTACCTCACCCTAACCCATGTTACCTCACCCTAACCCCTGTTACCTAACCCTAACCCCTGTTACCTAACCCCTGTTACCTAACCCCCCTAACCCCTGTTTACCCCTGTTACCTCACCCTAACCCTGTTACCTAACCCTAACCCCTTTTACCTAACCCTAACCCCTGTTACCCTAACGCCTGTTACCTAACCCCTGTTACCTAACCCTAACCCCTGTTACCTAACCCTAACCCCTGTTACCTAACCCTAACCCATGTTACCTAACCCGAACCCCTGTTACCTAACCCTAACCCCTGTTACCTAACCCTAACCCCTGTTACCTACCCTAACCCCTGTTACCTAACCCCTGTTACCTAACCCTAACCCCTGTTACCTAACCCTAACCCCTGTTACCTAACCCTAACCCAACCCCTAACCCCTGTTACCTAACCCTAACCCATGTTACCTAACCCTAACCCCTGTTACCTAACCCTAACCCCTGTTACCTAACCCTAACCCATGTTACCTAACCCTAACCCATGTTACCTAACCCTAACCCCTGTTACCTAACCCTAACCCTGTTACCTAACCCTAACCCCTGTTACCTAACCCTAACCCCTGTTACCTAACCCTAACCCCTGTTACCTAACCCTAACCCATGTTACCTAACCCTAACCCCTGTTACCTAACCCTAACCCATGTTACCTAACCCTAACCCCTGTTACCTACCTAACCCATGTTACCTAACCCTAACCCCTGTTACCTAACCCTAACCCTGTTACCTAACCCTAACCCATGTTACCTAACCCTAACCCATGTTACCTAACCCTAACCCATGTTACCTAACCCTAACCCTGTTACCTAACCCTAACCCCTGTTACCTAACCCCTGTTACCTCACCCTAACCCCTGTTACCTAACCCTAACCCGTGTTACCTAACCCTAACCCCTGTTACCTAACCCCTGTTACCTCACCCTAACCCCTGTTACCTCACCCTAACCCCTGTTACCTCACCCTAACCCCTGTTACCTAACCCCTGTTACCTCACCCTAACCCCTGTTACCTCACCCTAACCCCTGTTACCTAACCCCTGTTACCTAACCCTAACCCCTGTTACCTAACCCTAACCCCTGTTACCTAACCCTAACCCATGTTACCTAACCCTAACCCCTGTTACCTAACCCTAACCCTGTTACCTAACCCTAACCCCTGTTACCTAACCCTAACCCCTGTTACCTAACCCTAACCCCTGTTACCTAACCCTAACCCTGTTACCTAACCCTAACCCCTGTTACCTAACCCTAACCCATGTTACCTAACCCTAACCCATGTTACCTAACCCCTGTTACCTAACCCTAACCCCTGTTACCTAACCCTAACCCTGTTACCTAACCCTAACCCCTGTTACCTAACCCTAACCCATGTTACCTAACCCTAACCCCTGTTACCTAACCCTAACCCCTGTTACCTAACCCTAACCCCTGTTACCTAACCCTAACCCATGTTACCTAACCCTAACCCATGTTACCTAACCCTAACCCCTGTTACCTAACCCTAACCCATGTTACCTAACCCTAACCCCTGTTACCTAACCCTAACCCCTGTTACCTAACCCTAACCCCTGTTACCTAACCCTAACCCCTGTTACCTAACCCTAACCCCTGTTTCACCCTAACCCCTGTTACCTAACCCTAACCATAACCCTAACCCCTGTTACCTAACCCTAACCCCTGTTACCTAACCCTAACCCCTGTTACCTAACCCTAACCCCTGTTACCTAACCCTAACCCCTGTTACCTAACCCTAACCCCTGTTACCTAACCCTAACCCCTGTTACCTAACCCTAACCCCTGTTACCTAACCCTAACCCCTGTTACCTAACCCCTGTTACCTAACCCCTGTTACCTCACCCTAACCCCTGTTACCTAACCCTAACCCCTGTTACCTAACCCCTGTTACCTAACCCTAACCCCTGTTACCTAACCCTAACCCCTGTTACCTAACCCCTGTTACCTAACCCCCCCTGTTACCTAACCCCTGTTACCTAACCCTAACCCGTGTTACCTAACCCTAACCCCTGTTACCTAACCCTAACCCCTGTTACCTAACCCCTGTTACCTAACCCTAACCCGTGTTACCTAACCCTAACCCGTGTTACCTAACCCTAACCCCTGTTACCTAACCCCTGTTACCTCACCCTAACCCCTGTTACCTAACCCTAACCCGTGTTACCTAACCCTAACCCCTGTTACCTAACCCCTGTTACCTCACCCTAACCCCTGTTACCTCACCCTAACCCCTGTTACCTAACACCTGTTAACCCTAACCCCTGTTACCTCACCCTAACCCCTGTTACCTAACCCCTGTTACCTCACCCTAACCCCTGTTACCTAACCCTAACCCCTGTTACCTAACCCTAACCCCTGTTACCTAACCCTAACCCATGTTACCTAACCCTAACCCCTGTTACCTAACCCTAACCCCTGTTAGCTAACCCCTGTTACCTAACCCTAACCCGTGTTACCTAACCCTAACCCGTGTTACCTCACCCTAACCCCTGTTACCTAACCCCTGTTACCTAACCCCTGTTACCTAACCCTGAGGTCATTGTAATGGCAGGAATGGGGTATATGGAGAATGGTATCAAACACATCAAAACATATTGCTCCACTGTAACATACATATGTAATAGTCTGTGTGACGTTTTAAAGGAGGCCACGACTCGGTGTAACATAGCACTCTGCAAGGTTAACTAGGTTTGAATATAAATAGTCATTAGGGAGGGTTTCGTCTGCAACCTGCACAGTATAGATAAATAAAGAGAGGCATCAAACCACACACACACACACACACACCACAACACACACAACACACACACACACCACAAACCACAAACCACACCACACACACACACACACCACAACACACACAACACACACACACCACAAACCACACACACACACACACCACACACACACAACACACACACACACACACACACAACACACACCACACACACCACAACACACACACACACACACACACACACACACACACCACACACACACACACACACACACACACACACACACACACACACACACACAACACACACACACACACCACAAAACCACACACCACACACAACACAACACACACACACACACACACACACACACAACACACACAACACACACACACCACACAGGTCTCAATTGATATGAAACACTGCATGTATTCACGCCACAGCTCGGCGTGAATACATTTCCAGGCGTAGCTTCCCATCATGAATGCATTATGTCACACATGGAGTATAATATGCATATACTGTGTATACATGTGTACATGACTAGACCTTTACTGTGTGTGTGTGTGGGGGAGGGGGGCTAATGGCTGCTACAGCCTCCCTGTGTCAATAGGGAATGGCTGTATATTGTGTCCGTGCAGATCCCTTCTGTTTGGTGGGATAATTAGTGCTGTTACATCAAGGCCAAAATCAAAATGGCACGGACTGTTTCTCTCTTAAAATTGTTTTTTGTGTGTGTGTGTGTGTGTGTGTGTGTGTGTGTATGCCTCTCTTAATCACCCCCATGCCAACATCCCTACCTCCAGAGCAACACACAAACCCCATCAACACAGAGGCCAGTTTAATGTCTTCTGTTATGTCCATCCCGTACTAGCTCACACTTTACTGGCTATGACTGGTCCACCTAGCTATCGGGAGATGAATGTACTGACTATGCCTGGTCCACCTAGCTATCTGAAGATGAATGTACTGACTATGACTGGTCCACCTAGCTATCTGGAGATGAATGTACTGACTATGCCTGGTCCACCTAGCTATCTGGAGATGAATGTACTGACTATAACTGGTCCACCTAGCTATCTGGAGATGAAGACTATGACTGGAGCTATCTGGAGATGAATGTACTGACTATAACTGGTCCACCTAGCTATCTGAAGATGAATGTACTGACTATGACTGGTCCACCTAGCTATCTGAAGATGAATGTACTGACTATGACTGGTCCACCTAGCTATCTGGAGATGAATGTACTGACTATGACTGTGATATGTGGTTGTCTAGCCTACGATGAATACACTAACTGTTGGTCTCTATGGATAAGAGTGTCTGCTAAATGACTAAAATGTAAAAATTATTAGCTAACCTGATTATTATTGTCTATTATATCTATAATGTACAGTCGTGGCCAAAAGTTTGGAGAATGACACAAATTAATTTATTATATTAATTTTTTAATTTGCATATACTCCAGAATGTTATGAAGAGTGATCAGATGAATTGCAATTAATTACAAAGTCCCTCTTTGCCATAAAAATGAACTGGATCCCCAAAAAACATTTCCATTTCAGCCCTGCCACACAAGGACATCATGTCAGTGATTCTCTCATTAACACGGGTGTGAGTGTTGACGAGGACAAGGCTGGAGATCACTCTGTCATGTTGATTGAGTTCGAATAACAGACTGGAAGCTTCAAAAGAAGGGTGATGCTTGGAATCATTGTTCTTCCTCAGTCACCAATGGTTACCTGCAAGGAAACACGTGCCGTCATCATTGCTTTGCACAAAAAGGGCTTCACAGGCAAGGATATTGCTGCCAGTAAGATTGCACCTAAATCAACCATTTATCGGATCATCAAGAACTTCAAGGAGAGTGGTTCAATTGTTGTGAAGAAGGTTTCAGGGCACCCAAGAAAGTCCCGCAAGCGCCAGGACCGTCTCCTAAAGTTGATTCAGCTGTGGGATCAGGGCACCACCAGTACACCAGTCAGGAATGGCAGCAGGCAGGTGTGAGTGCATCTGCACACACAGTGAGGCAAAGACTTTTGGAGGATGGCCTGGTGTCAAGAAGGGCAGCAAGGAAGCCACTTCTCTCCAGGAAAAAAATCAGGGACAGACTGATATTCTGCACAAGGTACAGTGATTGGACAGCTGAGGACTGGGGTCAAGTCATTTTCTCTGATGAATCCCCTTTCCAATTGTCTAGGGCATCCGGAAAAAAAGCTTATCTGGAGAAGACAAGGTGAGCGCTACCATCAGTCCTGTGTCATGCCAACAGTAAAGCATCCTGAGACCATTCATGTGTGGGGTTGCTCCTCAGCCAAGGGAGTGGGCTCACTCACAATTTTATCTAAGAACACAGCCATGAATAAAGAATGGCACTAAAACTTTTCTCCGTGAATGTACTGTAGGTCAGCTGTACCTTTTCTGTCAAAGGGACCACCAAATCCCCTCAAAATCTCTAGAGGACCACAATTCGCACAATTTTTTTAACATAACATTTCTGGGCAGTCAAATTGAGTCCATTTTAGAGGTGAACGTAACAATTATTATTATAATTATTATTACAAACATTTTGCATTGTGAAAAGTAATGAAAAAACACGAATAATATCATTAATACTCCCAACTGTTATAATTTTGGGGGTGAAAAAAAAACAAAATAACGAATCAAAACAAATTGGCAGACCACAGGTTGGACACCAATGCTGTAGGAAACAGCAGGTGTTAAACAGGGGAGTGGTTGTATATTCAGGTCAGTACCTTGTTCAATGTGCAGTGCTGGAGCAGGTACCGCCTGCTGGACGGGAGGAGGACAGTCCCGGGTGGCTGGAGTTTATGGCAATTTTCTGGGCCTTTCTCAGACACCGCCTGGCGTGTACGTCTTGGCTGGCTGGCAGCTGTCTTTTATACTGTATGTGGTGGTTATTAAATCAGCATTTGGGTCTATTGTTAAGAGAGTGGCCTCAGCGGTTTCAGTTCCCTCTGGGATCACGTGTACATCGTAAACATGTGTCCTCTCCCTGTGTCTCAGAGCATTAAGGTGAGCTGGCAGCCCCCTCCTCCCAACAGCCAGAACGGGTTCATCACCGGCTACAAGCTCCGACACCGGAAGACTGGCCGACGAGGAGACCAGGAGGCCATCGAACCTAACAACTTCTGGTACCTGTTCACAGGTGAGTCTCCTGGTACCTGTTCACAGGTGAGACTTCTGGTACCTGTTGACAGGTGAGTCTCCTGGTACCTGTTGACAGGTGAGACTTCTGGTACCTGTTGACAGGTGAGACTTCTGGTACCTGTTGACAGGTGAGACTGGTGAGACTTCTGGTACCTGTTGACAGGTGAGACTTCTGGTACCTGTTGACAGGTGAGACTTCTGGTACCTGTTGACAGGTGAGACTTCTGGTACCTGTTGACAGGTGAGACTTCTGGTACCTGTTGACAGGTGAGACTGCTGGTACCTGTTGACAGGTGAGACTGCTGGTACCTGTTGACAGGTGAGACTTCTGGTACCTGTTGATAGGTGAGACTTCTGGTACCTGTTCACAGGTGAGACTTCTGGTACCTGTGCACAGGTGAGACTTCTGGTACCTGTTCACAGGTGAGACTTCTGGTACCTGTTTTTCTATCCTTCCCCTGATCTGTGCCTCGACACAATCCTGTCTCAGAGCTCTACGGACAATTCCTTCGACCCCATGGCTTGGTTTTTGTGGAACCTTATATAGACAGGTGTGCTCCTTTCCAAATCATTTCCAATCAATTGAATTTACCACAGATGGACTCCAATCAAGTTGTAGAAACATCTCAAGGATGATCAATGGAAACAGGATGCAGCTGAGCTCAATTTGGAGTCTCATAGCAAAGGGTCTGAATACTGATGTAAAGGTGAAAATGTGTTTTTCACATTGTCATTATGGGGTGTAGACTGCTGGGTTATTTTTTGTTGTTGTCCATTTTAGAAGAAGGCTGTAATATAACAACGTGGGAACAGTCAAAGGGGTCTGAATACATTCTGAAAGCCCTGTTTTCACCAGTCAGATATTACACATTAAAAAAATGTGTGTTATTTCATCTCACACATAAAAGCTGCATGTTTTACCTATCTGGTTTACACTACAGAGGCTAAATGACTTATTATTATTATTACAATTAATGATTATTTATTGTTTCTGCAGTCTAGTTGTTATGCTTACTTCATGGTTTGATTAATGATTTATATTAATTCAATATGTTGTGAAACCAGACAGCAAACCAACCATCTCTATATGTCTGTCTCCCAAATGGCACCCTATTCACTATATAGTACAATATGGGCCCTGGTCAAAAGTAGTGCACTAATGTAGGGAATAGGGTGCCATTTGGGTCAAAAGTAGTGCACTAATGTAGGGAATAGGGTGCCATTTGGGTCTAAAGTAGGGCACTATATGGGGAATAGGGTGCCATTTGGGTCTAAAGTAGTGCACTAATGAAGGGAATAGGGTGCCATTTGGGAAAAAGTAGTGCACTATATGGGGAATAGGGTGCCATTTGGGTCTAAAGTAGTGCACTAATGTAGGGAATAGGGTGTCATTTGAGTCTAAGGTAGTGCACTAATGTAGGGAATAGGGTGCCATTTGGGTCAACAGTAGTGCAGTAATGTAGGGAATAGGGTGCCATTTGGGACGAACCAGTGTTGTCTTAATGGGAGACTCGGCTGATATGGTTTGAAGACGAAAATAGATTGTTCAATTTGCGAGCGGCTGCATCTAAGGCAGAGACAGACTAAGGGGGGGTACCTGGGGGTACCTGCCCTCAGGGTTCATTAAGGGGGGCAGGTGAGCTCCACACACTACAACAGAGATAACTACTTGTTCCTTTTACTGACCCATGGTATTATTTCAATTCCACTGAATTGGGATGACAAGAATATTCCTTATTATTGTTGAGTGATTCAGATGGTTCCTGGTCTTAAAGGACAGGGGAGTGTGTGTGTGCTCTACTAATCCTAGGCTGCGTCCGCAATGGCACCTTATGCCCTATATAGTACACTACTTTTGACCAGAGCTTGTCTGTCCCTTAGTAGTGATGATGTACTGACCCACAATCATCTGTAGAGAATAGTGATGATGTACTGACCCACAATCATCTGTAGAGAATAGTGATGATGTACTGACCCACAATCATCTGTAGAGAATAGTGATGATGTACTGACCCACAATCATCTGTAGAGAATAGTGATGATGTACTGACCCACTGATCGTTTCTCTGTAATGCAACAATGAATATTCAGCTTTTGAATGTGCAGAAACTGCCACTAACAATGAACACACAGAGATGTGTTGATGGTTTTGAAGGAGTGGCGTCACTACAGTGGCGTCACTACAGACCATGGTTCGATTCCAGGCTGTATCACAACCGGACGTGATTGGGAGTCTCATAGGACGGCCCAGCGTCGTCCGGGGTTGGCCGGGGGAGTAGGCCGTCATTTTAAATAAGAATTTGTTCTTTAACTGACTTGCCTAGTTAAAATAAAAGGTTACATTAAACATGTTTATATATTCTTGCCCAGATTCGTCCATGAAAAATAAACACCGAGATGTTTTTGGTTCAAATGGAAGGAAAGGAAGAAAGGACCATCTGAGGATGTCTTGAGAGTGTTAAAAGCTGTTGTGGGGATTGAACCCGTTACCATTCTGTATGTGTTTAATGTGATGGATGTTACCACTCAACCACACAGACACTGTAGGGTGTTTAACATGTCTCTGTGATGTTGTCGTGTGTTTACAGACTCAGGTTTGTGATAAGTACTGTTTTCATTCATATCTATGTGTCGTTGTGTGTCTTTAAAAATATCTTTCCTTGCGTTGTTGTGCGTCTCTCTCCTCTCTCCTCTCAGGGCTGTAGAAAGGCAGTCAGTACAGATGTTTTAGTTGTGTTTAACATGTCTGTCACAACATCCTCTCTCCTCTCAGGGCTGGAGAAAGGCAGTCAGTACAGTTTCCAGGTCTCTGCCATGACAGCTAACGGCACGGGCCCGGCCAGTGAGTGGTTCACTGCCGAGACGCCAGAGAATGACCTTGACGGTAAAGACACAAAGACACTTCATTCTGTCTCTTCCCTCTGCTTCTCAAATGGCATCCTATTTCTTAAAGGGCACTACTTTTGACAAGATCCCCATAGACACTGGACAAAAGTAGTGCCCTAAGAAATAGGATGTCATTGGGATGCAACCCTACCCTCCTCCTGCTCTACTACCATGTCTCTATTCCCCTCTTCCTCCTCTACTACCATGTCTCTATTCTCCTCTTCCTCCTCTACTACCATGTCTCTATTCTCCTCTTCCTCCTCCACTACCATGTCTCTATTCTCCTCTTCCTCTGCTACTACCATGTCTCTATTCTCCTCTTCCTCCGCTACTACCATGTCTCTATTCTCCTCTTCCTCCTCTACTATCATGTCTCTATTCTTCTCTTCCTCCTCCACTACCATGTCTCTATTCTCCTCTTCCTCCTCTACTAGCATGTCTCTCTCTGTCTCTATTCTCCCCTTCCTCCTCCACTACCATGTATCTCTCTGTCTCTATTCTCCTCTTCCTCCTCTACTACCATGTCTCTATTCTCCTCTTCCTCCTCTACTATCATGTCTCTATTCTCCTCTTCCTCCTCTACTACCATGTCTCTATTCTCCTCTTCCTCCTCTACTACCATGTCTCTATCCTCCTCCACTACCATGTCTCTATCCTCCTCTACTAACATGTCTCTATCCTCCTCTACTAGCATGTCTCTCTCTGTCTCTATTCTCCCCTTCCTCCTCCACTACCATGTATCTCTCTGTCTCTATTCTCCTCTTCCTCCTCTACTACCATGTCTCTATTCTCCTCTTCCTGCTCTACTACCATGTCTCTATTCTCCTCTACTACCATGTCTCTATTCTCCTCTTCCTCCTCTACTACCATGTCTCTATTCTCCTCTTCCTCTTCTACTACCATGTCTCTATTCTCCTCTTCCTCCTCCACTACCATGTCTCTATTCTCCTCTTCCTCCTCTACTACCATGTCTCTATTCTCCTCTTCCTCCTCCACTACCATGTCTCTATTCTCCTCTTCCTCCTCTACTACCATGTCTCTATTCTCCTCTTCCTCCTCCACTACCATGTCTCTATTCTCCTCCACTACCATGTCTCTATTCTCCTCTTCCTCCTCCTCTACTATCATGTCTCTACTCTCCTCTTCCTCCTCTACTACCATGTCTCTATTCTCCTCTTCCTCCTCCACTACCATGTCTCTATTCTCCTCCACTACCATGTCTCTCTCTGTCTCTATTCTCCTCTTCCTCCTCCACTACCATGTCTCTCTCTGTCTCTATTCTCCTCTTCCTCCTCTACTACCATGTCTCTATTCTCCTCTTCCTCCTCTACTACCATGTCTCTATTCTCCTCTTCCTCCTCCACTACCATGTCTCTATTCTCCTCTTCCTCCTCGACTACCATGTCTCTATTCTCCTCTTCCTCCTCCACTACCATGTCTCTATTCTCCTCTTCCTCCTCTACTACCATGTCTCTATTCTCCTCTTCCTCCTCCACTACCATGTCTCTCTCTGTCTCTATTCTCCTCTTCCTCCTCCACTACCATGTCTCTCTCTGTCTCTATTCTCCTCTTCCTCCTCCTCTACTACCATGTCTCTATCCTCCTCCACTACCATTTCTCTCTCTGTCTCTATTCTCCTCCTCCTCCTCTACTACCATGTCTCTATCCTCCTCCACTACCATGTCTCTCTCTGTGTCTATTCTCCTCCTCCTCCACTACCATGTCTCTATTCTCCTCTTCCTCCTCTACTACCATGTCTCTATTCTCCTCTTCCTCCTCTACTACCATGTCTCTATTCTCCTCCTCCTCCTCCACTACCATGTCTCTGTTCTCCTCTTCCTCCTCTACTACCATGTCTCTATTCTCCTCTTCCTCCTCTACTACCATGTCTCTATTCTCCTCCTCCTCCTCCACTACCATGTCTCTATTCCCCTCCTCCTCCTCCTCCACTACCATGTCTCTCTCTGTCTCTATTCTCCTCTTCCTCCTCTACTACCATGTCTCTATTGACCTCCTCCTCCTCCACTACCATGTCTCTATTCTCCTCTTCCTCCTCTACTACCATGTCTCTATTCTCCTCTTCCTCCTCCACTACCATGTCTCTATTCTCCTCTTCCTCCGCTACTACCATGTCTCTATTCTCCTCCACTACCATGTCTCTCTCTGTCTCTATTCTCCTCCTCCTCCTCTACTACCATGTCTCTATTCTCCTCCACTACCATGTCTCTCTCTGTCTCTATTCTCCTCCTCCTCCTCCACTACCATGTCTCTATCCTCCTCCACTACCATGTCTCTATTCTCCTCCACTACCATGTCTCTATTCACCTCCACTACCATGTCTCTCTCTGTCTCTATTCTCCTCCTCCTCCTCTACTACCATGTCTCTATTCTCCTCCACTACCATGTCTCTATTCTCCTCCACTACCATGTCTCTCTCTGTCTCTATTCTCCTCCTCCTCCTCTACTACCATGTCTCTATTCTCCTCCACTACCATGTCTCTCTCTGTCTCTATTCTCCTCCTCCTCCTCTACTACCATGTCTCTATTCTCCTCCACTACCATGTCTCTCTCTGTCTCTATTCTCCTCCTCCTCCTCTACTACCATGTCTCTATTCTCCTCCACTACCATGTCTCTCTCTGTCTCTATTCTCCTCCTCCTCCTCTACTACCATGTCTCTATTCTCCTCCACTACCATGTCTCTCTCTGTCTCTATTCTCCCCCTCCTCCTCTACTACCATGTCTCTATTCTCCTCCACTACCATGTCTCTCTCTGTCTCTATTCTCCTCCTCCTCCTCTACTACCATGTCTCTATTCTCCTCCACTACCATGTCTCTCTCTGTCTCTATTCTCCCCCTCCTCCCTACTACCATGTCTCTATTCTCCTCCACTACCATGTCTCTCTCTGTCTCTATTCTCCTCTACTACCATGTCTCTATTCACCTCCACTACCATGTCTCTCTCTGTCTCTATTCTCCCCTTCCTCCTCCACTACCATGTATCTCTCTGTCTCTATTCTCCTCTTCCTCCTCTACTACCATGTCTCTATTCTCCTCTTCCTCCTCTACTATCATGTCTCTATTCTCCTCTTCCTCCTCTACTACCATGTCTCTATTCTCCTCTTCCTCCTCTACTACCATGTCTCTATCCTCCTCTACTACCATGTCTCTATCCTCCTCTACTAGCATGTCTCTATCCTCCTCCACTACCATGTCTCTCTCTGTCTCTATTCTCCTCTTCCTCCTCTACTACCATGTCTCTATTCTCCTCTTCCTGCTCTACTACCATGTCTCTATTCTCCTCTTCTACCATGTCTCTATTCTCCTCTTCCTCCTCTACTACCATGTCTCTATTCTCCTCTTCCTCTTCTACTACCATGTCTCTATTCTCCTCTTCCTCCTCCACTACCATGTCTCTATTCTCCTCTTCCTCCTCTACTACCATGTCTCTATTCTCCTCTTCCTCCTCCACTACCATGTCTCTATTCTCCTCTTCCTCCTCTACTACCATGTCTCTATTCTCCTCTTCCTCCTCCACTACCATGTCTCTATTCTCCTCCACTACCATGTCTCTATTCTCCTCTTCCTCCTCCTCTACTATCATGTCTCTACTCTCCTCTTCCTCCTCTACTACCATGTCTCTATTCTCCTCCACTACCATGTCTCTCTCTGTCTTTATTCTCCTCTTCCTCCTCCACTACCATGTCTCTCTCTGTCTCTATTCTCCTCTTCCTCCTCTACTACCTTGTCTCTATTCTCCTCTTCCTCCTCGACTACCATGTCTCTATTCTCCTCTTCCTCCTCCACTACCATGTCTCTATTCTCCTCTTCCTCCTCTACTACCATGTCTCTATTCTCCTCTTCCTCCTCCACTACCATGTCTCTCTCTGTCTCTATTCTCCTCTTCCTCCTCCACTACCATGTCTCTCTCTGTCTCTATTCTCCTCTTCCTCCTCCTCTACTATCATGTCTCTATTCTCCTCTTCCTCCTCTACTACCATGTCTCTATTCTCCTCTTCCTCCTCCACTACCATGTCTCTCTCTGTCTCTATTCTCCTCTTCCTCCTCTACTACCTTGTCTCTATTCTCCTCTTCCTCCTCCACTACCATGTCTCTATTCTCCTCTTCCTCCTCGACTACCATGTCTCTATTCTCCTCTTCCTCCTCCACTACCATGTCTCTATTCTCCTCTTCCTCCTCTACTACCATGTCTCTATTCTCCTCTTCCTCCTCCACTACCATGTATCTCTGTCTCTATTCTCCTCTTCCTCCTCTACTACCATGTCTCTATTCTCCTCTTCCTCCTCTACTATCATGTCTCTATTCTCCTCTTCCTCCTCTACTACCATGTCTCTATTCTCCTCTTCCTCCTCTACTACCATGTCTCTATCCTCCTCCACTACCATGTCTCTATCCTCCTCTACTAGCATGTCTCTCTCTGTCTCTATTCTCCTCTTCCTCCTCCACTACCATGTCTCTCTCTGTCTCTATTCTCCTCTTCCTCCTCTACTACCTTGTCTCTATTCTCCTCTTCCTCCTCCACTACCATGTCTCTATTCTCCTCTTCCTCCTCCACTACCATGTCGCTATTCTCCTCTTCCTCCTCCACTACCATGTCTCTATTCTCCTCTTCCTCCTCTACTACCATGTCTCTATTCTCCCCTTCCTCCTCCACTACCATGTCTCTCTCTGTCTCTATTCTCCTCTTCCTCCTCCTCTACTACCATGTCTCTATTCTCCTCCTCCTCCTCTACTACCATGTCTCTATTCTCCTCCTCCTCCTCTACTACCATGTCTCTCTCTGTGTCTATTCTCCTCCTCCTCCACTACCATGTCTCTATTCTCCTCTTCCTCCTCTACTACCATGTCTCTATTCTCCTCTTCCTCCTCTACTACCATGTCTCTATTCTCCTCCACTACCATTTCTCTCTCTGTCTCTATTCTCCTCCTCCTCTACTACCATGTCTCTATTCTCCTCTTCCTCCTCTACTACCATGTCTCTATTCTCCTCTTCCTCCTCTACTACCATGTCTCTATTCTCCTCCTCCTCCTCCACTACCATGTCTCTGTTCTCCTCCACTACCATGTCTCTATTCTCCTCTTCCTCCGCTACTACCATGTCTCTATTCTCCTCCACTACCATGTCTCTCTCTGTCTCTATTCTCCTCCTCCTCCTCTGCTACCATGTCTCTATTCTCCTCCACTACCATGTCTCTCTCTGTCTCTATTCTCCTCCTCCTCCTCTACTACCATGTCTCTATTCTCCTCCACTACCATGTCTCTCTCTGTCTCTATTCTCCTCCTCCTCCCCTACTACCATGTCTCTATTCTCCTCCACTACCATGTCTCTATCCTCCTCCACTACCATGTCTCTATCCTCCTCCACTACCATGTCTCTATCCTCCTCCACTACCATTTCTCTCTCTGTCTCTATTCTCCTCCTCCTCCTCTACTACCATGTCTCTATTCTCCTCTTCCTCCTCTACTACCATGTCTCTATTCTCCTCTTCCTCCTCTACTACCATTTCTCTATTCTCCTCTTCCTCCTCTACTACTATGTCTCTATTCACCTCCTCCTCCTCCACTACCATGTCTCTATTCTCCTCTTCCTCCTCTACTAACATGTCTCTATCCTCCTCCACTACCATGTCTCTCTCTGTCTCTATTCTCCTCCTCTATTCTCCTCCACTACCATTTCTCTATTCTCCTCTTCCTCCTCTACTACCATGTCTCTATTCACCTCCTCCTCCTCTACTACCATGTCTCTATCCTCCTCCACTACCATGTCTATCTCTGTCTCTATTCTCCTCTTCTTCCTCCTCCACTACCATGTCTCTATTCCCCTCTTCCTCCTCTACTACCATGTCTCTATCCTCCTCCACTACCATGTCTCTCTCTGTCTCTATTCTCCTCCTCTATCCTCCTCTACTACCATTTCTCTATTCTCTTCCTCCTCCTCCACTACCATGTCTCTATTCTCCACTTCTTCCTCCTCTACTACCATGTCTCTATCCTCCTCCACTACCATGTCTCTATCCTCCTCCACTACCATGTCTCTATTCTCCTCCACTACCATGTCTCTATTCTCCTCCACTACTATGTCTCTATTCTCCTCCACTACCATGTCTCTATTCTCCTCCACTACCATGTCTCTATTCTCCTCTTCCTCCTCCTCTACTACCATGTCTCTATTCTCCTCCACTACCATGTCTCTATTCTCCTCTTCCTCCTCCTCTACTACCATGTCTCTATTCTCCTCCTCCTCCTCCACTACCATGTCTCTATTCTCCTCCACTACCATGTGTCTATTCTCCTCCACTACCATGTCTCTATTCTCCTCTTCCTCCTCCTCTACTACCATGTCTCTATTCTCCTCCACTACCATGTCTCTATTCTCCTCCACTACCATGTCTCTATTCTCCTCCACTACTATGTCTCTATTCTCCTCCACTACCATGTCTCTATTCTCCTCCACTACCATGTCTCTATTCTCCTCCACTACCATGTCTCTATTGTCCTCCACTACCATGTCTCTATTCTCCTCCACTACCATGTCTCTATTCTCCTCTTCCTCCTCCACTACCATGTCTCTATTCTCCTCCACTACTATGTCTCTATTCTCCTCCACTACCATGTCTCTATTCTCCTCCACTACCATGTCTCTATTCTCCTCCACTACCATGTCTCTATTGTCCTCCACTACCATGTCTCTATTCTCCTCCACTACTATGTCTCTATTCTCCTCCACTACCATGTCTCTATTGTCCTCCACTACCATGTCTCTATTCTCCTCCACTACCATGTCTCTATTGTCCTCCACTACCATGTCTCTATTCTCCTCCACTACCATGTCTCTATTCTCCTCCACTACCATGTCTCTATTGTCCTCCACTACCATGTCTCTATTCTCCTCCACTACTATGTCTCTATTCTCCTCCACTACCATGTCTCTATTCTCCTCCACTACCATGTCTCTATTCTCCTCCACTACCATGTCTCTATTGTCCTCCACTACCATGTCTCTATTCTCCTCCACTACCATGTCTCTATTCTCCTCCACTACCATGTCTCTATTCTCCTCTTCCTCCTCCACTACCATGTCTCTATCCTCCTCTACTACCATGTCTCTATCCTCCTCCACTACCATGTCTCTCTCTGTGTCTATTCTCCTCCACTACCATGTCTCTATCCTCCTCCACTACCATGTCTCTCTCTGTGTCTATTCTCCTCCACTACCATGTCTCTATCCTCGTCCACTACCATGTCTCTCTCTGTCTCTATTCTCCTCTTCCTCCTCTACTACCATGTCTCTATTCTCCTCCACTACCATGTCTCTATCCTCCTCCACTACCATGTCTCTATCCTCCTCTACTACCATGTCTCTATCCTCCTCCACTACCATGTCTCTCTCTGTCTCTATTCTCCTCTTCCTCCTCTACTACCATGTCTCTATTCTCCTCTTCCTCCTCCACTACCATGTCTCTATTCCCCTCTTCCTCCTCTACTAACATGTCTCTATCCTCCTCCACTACCATGTCTCTCTCTGTCTCTATTCTCCTCCTCTATCCTCCTCTACTACCATTTCTCTATTCTCCTCTTCCTCCTCTACTACTATGTCTCTATTCACCTCCTCCTCCTCCACTACCATGTCTCTATTCTCCTCTTCCTCCTCTACTAACATGTCTCTATCCTCCTCCACTACCATGTCTCTATTCCCCTCTTCCTCCTCTACTAACATGTCTCTATCCTCCTCCACTACCATGTCTCTCTCTGTCTCTATTCTCCTCCTCTATCCTCCTCTACTACCATTTCTCTATTCTCTTCCTCCTCCTCTACTACCATGTCTCTATTCTCCTCCACTACCATGTCTATCTCTGTCTCTATTCTCCACTTCTTCCTCCTCTACTACCATGTCTCTATCCTCCTCCACTACCATGTCTCTATCCTCCTCCACTACCATGTCTCTATTCTCCTCCACTACCATGTCTCTATCCTCCTCCACTACCATGTCTCTATCCTCCTCTACTACCATGTCTCTATCCTCCTCCACTACCATGTCTCTCTCTGTCTCTATTCTCCTCTTCCTCCTCTACTACCATGTCTCTATTCTCCTCTTCCTCCTCTACTACCATGTCTCTATTCTCCTCTTCCTCCTCCACTACCATGTCTCTATTCTCCTCCACTACCATGTCTCTAATCTCCTCCACTACCATGTCTCTAATCTCCTCCACTACCATGTCTCTCTCTGTCTCTATTCTCCTCCACTACCATGTCTCTATCCTCCTCCACTACCATGTCTCTCTCTGTCTCTATTCTCCTCTACTACCATGTCTCTATCCTCCTCCACTACCATGTCTCTATTTTCCTCCACTACCATGTCTCTATCCTCCTCCACTACCTTGTCTCTATCCTCCTCCACTACCATGTCTCTATTCTCCTCCTCCTCCTCTACTACCATGTCTCTCTCTGTCTCTATTCTCCTCTTCCTCCTCTACTACCATGTCTCTATGCTCCCCTTCCTCCTCCTCTACTACGATGTCTCTATCCTCCTCCAATACCATGTCTCTCTCTGTCTCTATCCTCCTCTACTACCATGTCTCTATGCTCCCCTTCCTCCTCCTCTACTACCATGTCTCTATTCTCCTCCACTACCATGTCTCTCTCTGTCTCTATTCTCCCCTTCCTCCTCCACTACCATGTCTCTATTCTCCTCCACTACCATGTCTCTCTCTGTCTCTATTCTCCTCTTCCTCCTCCTCTACTACCATGTCTCTATCCTCCTCCACTACCATGTCTCTCTCTGTCTCTATTCTCCTCTTCCTCCTCCTCTACTACCATGTCTCTATCCTCCTCCACTACCATGTCTCTCTCTGTCTCTATTCTCCTCTTCCTCCTCCTCTACTACCATGTCTCTATCCTCCTCCACTACCATGTCTCTCTCTGCCTCTATTCTCCTCTTCCTCCTCCTCCACTACCATGTCTCTATTCTCCCCTTCCTCCTCCACTACCATGTCTCTCTCTGTCTCTATTCTCCTCTTCCTCCTCCACTACCATGTCTCTATTCTCCTCCTCCTCCTCTACTACCATGTCTCTATCCTCCTCCACTACCATGTCTCTCTCTGTGTCTATTCTCCTCCTCCTCCTCTACTACCATGTCTCTATTCTCCTCTTCCTCCTCCACTACAATGTCTCTCTCTGCCTCTATTCTCCTCTTCCTCCTCCTCCACTACCATGTCTCTATTCTCCCCTTCCTCCTCCACTACCATGTCTCTCTCTGTCTCTATTCTCCTCCTCCTCCTCTACTACCATGTCTCTATCCTCCTCCACTACCATGTCTCTCTCTGTGTCTATTCTCTTCCTCCTCCTCCACTACCATGTCTCTATCCTCCTCCACTACCTTGTCTCTATCCTCCTCCACTACCATGTCTCTATTCTCCTCCTCCTCCTCTACTACCATGTCTCTATTCTCCTCTTCCTCCTCTACTACCATGTCTCTATTCTCCTCCTCCTCCTCTACTACCATGTCTCTATCCTCCTCCACTACCATGTCTCTATTCTCCTCTTCCTCCTCCACTACCATGTCTCTATTCTCCTCTACTACCATGTCTCTATTCTCCTCTACTACCATGTCTCTATTCTCCTCTACTACCATGTCTCTATTCTCCTCCACTACCATGTCTCTAATCTCCTCCACTACCATGTCTCTCTCTGTCTCTATTCTCCTCCACTACCATGTCTCTCTCTTCTATTCTCCTCCTCCTCCTCTACTACCATGTCTCTATCCTCCTCCACTACCATGTCTCTATCCTCCTCCACTACCATGTCTCTAATCTCCTCCACTACCATGTCTCTCTCTGTCTCTATTCTCCTCCACTACCATGTCTCTATCCTCCTCCACTACCATGCCTCTCTCTGTCTCTATTCTCCTCTACTACCATGTCTCTATTCTCCTCCACTACCATGTCTCTCTCTGTCTCTATTCTCCTCTACTACCATGTCTCTATCCTCCTCCACTACCATGTCTCTATTTTCCTCCACTACCATGTCTCTATCCTCCTCCACTACCTTGTCTCTATCCTCCTCCACTACCATGTCTCTATTCTCCTCCTCCTCCTCTACTACCATGTCTCTATTCTCCCCTTCCTCCTCTACTACCATGTCTCTCTCTGTCTCTATTCTCCTCTTCTTCCTCCACTACCATGTCTCTATTCTCCTCCTCCTCCTCTACTACCATGTCTCTATCCTCCTCCACTACCATGTCTCTATTCTCCTCCACTACCATGTCTCTCTCTGTCTCTATTCTCCTCCTCCTCTACTACCATGTCTCTATTCTCCTCCTCCTCCTCCACTACCATGTCTCTATTCTCCTCCACTACCATGTCTATTCTATTCTCCTCCACTACCATGTCTCTATTCTCCTCTTCCTCCTCCTCTACTACCATGTCTCTATCCTCCTCCACTACCATGTCTCTATCCTCCTCCACTACCATGTCTCTATTCTCCTCCACTACCATGTCTCTATTCTCCTCCACTACCATGTCTCTATTCTCCTCCACTACCATGTCTCTATTCTCCTCCACTACCATGTCTCTATTCTCCTCTACTACCATGTCTCTATCCTCCTCCACTACCATGTCTCTATTCTCCTCCACTACCATGTCTCTATTCTCCTCCATGACCATGTTTCTATTCTCCTCCACTACCATGTCTCTCTCTGTCTCTATTCTCCTCTTCCTCCTCTACTACCATGTCTCTATTCTCCTCTTCCTCCTCTACTACCATGTCTCTATTCTCCTCTTCCTCCTCCACTACCATGTCTCTATCCTCCTCTACTACCATGTCTCTATCCTCCTCCACTACCATGTCTCTATCCTCATCTACTACCATGTCTCTATCCTCCTCCACTACCATGTCTCTCTCTGTCTCTATTCTCCTCTTCCTCCTCTACTACCATGTCTCTATTCTCCTCTTCCTCCTCTACTACCATGTCTCTATTCTCCTCCTCCTCCACTACCATGTCTCTATTCTCCTCCTCTATCCTCCTCTACTACTATGTCTCTATTCACCTCCTCCTCCTCTACTACCATGTCTCTATCCTCCTCCACTACCATGTCTCTATCCTCCTCCACTACCATGTCTCTATCCTCCTCCACTACCATGTCTCTATTCTCCTCCACTACCATGTCTCTCTCTGTCTCTATTCTCCTCTACTACCATGTCACTATCCTCCTCCACTACCATGTCTCTCTCTGTCTCCATTCTCCTCCTCCTCCTCTACTACCATGTCTCTATCCTCCTCCACTACCATGTCTCTATCCTCCTCCACTACCATGTCTCTATCCTCCTCCACTACCATGTCTCTCTCTGTCTCTATTCTCCTCCACTACCATGTCTCTATCCTCCTCCACTACCATGTCTCTCTCTGTCTCTATTCTCCTCTACTACCATGTCTCTATTCTCCTCCACTACCATGTCTCTGTCCTCCTCCACCACCATGTCTCTATTTTCCTCCACTACCATGTCTCTATCCTCCTCCACTACCATGTCTCTATTCTCCTCCTCCTCCTCTACTACCATGTCTCTATTCTCCCCTTCCTCCTCTACTACCATGTCTCTATTCTCCCCTTCCTCCTCCACTACCATGTCTCTATTCTCCTCCACTACCATGTCTCTCTCTGTCTCTATTCTCCCCTTCCTCCTCCACTACCATGTCTCTATTCTCCTCTACTACCATGTCTCTCTCTGTCTCTATTCTCCTCTGCCTCCTCCTCCACTACCATGTCTCTATTCTCCCCTTCCTCCTCCACTACCATGTCTCTATTCTCCTCTACTACCATGTCTCTCTCTGTCTCTATTCTCCTCTTCCTCCTCCACTACCATGTCTCTATTCTCCTCTACTACCATGTCTCTCTCTGTCTCTATTCTCCCCTTCCTCCTCCACTACCATGTCTCTATTCTCCTCTACTACCATGTCTCTCTCTGTCTCTATTCTCCTCTGCCTCCTCCTCCACTACCATGTCTCTATTCTCCCCTTCCTCCTCCACTACCATGTCTCTCTCTGTCTCTACTATTCCCTGAGGCTGGACTCCTGTATTCAGAGTGATTGTTTTAAATATTTAGAGAGTGGTGAGGCCAAGGTGTATAAACAGTTGTAACATATTGAGCATCATACAAACCTGCTGTGCAGTCATCCACTGGCAATATGATGGGGATGATACTGGACTGCTTGACTGGCAGCCTTCAAACTCTAAAAGAACAAAATGTCTAGTTCCACTGTGCCACCGTCCCAAATGGCAACCTATTACTAAAGTGGTGCCAACAGGGCCCACAGGTGCCAACAGGGCCCACAGGTGCCAACAGGGCCCACTTTAGTGCACTAAATAAGGAATAGAATGCCATTTGGGACTCGGATACTAACTATGCCAACGCGCAACGTAAAAGCATTTTTTTTGTTTCATATAAATTCTACATAACCTGATTAGAACAAGCTTTGGCAGCCAGGCAGTTAGGAAGGACATGTGAACAGGTCATGGAGGAGAGTGGCGAAATCAGGAAGGGATCAATCAGGCAGATGGTTTGAAGAGATGACAAGGGACCTAATGCAATTCTAATGGATTATCACTCAATAAACTGATATTAACCTCAGAATGTCTTCTCAGCGTCCTCTTTCCTAGAGGATTATCACAAACTGTCGGATCACATTAGCTTTAGTTAGAAGGATGTTAGTACTGTTTCTGATTGGATTGGATTGGATTTGACAAAAAAAAAAAAATCATTCATACAAGTCGATATACTGTGTGAAAATATCATCAAAGGATAAAAACAAAATGTTGGTAGAGCGTGGTGCTTGACAATGCCAGGATCGTGGGTCAGATTCCCAGGAACCACCCAAGGTTAAATGTGTATATATACACACATTATCATTGTTACATTTCCAAGGTGATTCCGTATTATCTGAATCAAATCAAATCAAATGTCTTTATAAAGCCCTTCGTACATCAGCTGATATCTCAAAGTGCTGTACAGAAACCCAGCCTAAAACCCCAAACAGCAAGCAATGCAGGTGGAGAAGCACGGTGGCTAGGAAAAACTCCCTAGAAAGGCCAAAACCTAGGAAGAAACCTAGAGCGGAACCAGGCTATGTGGGGTGGCTAGTCCTCTTCTGGCTGTGCCGGGTGGAGATAACAGAACATCGCCAAGATGCTCAAATGTTCATAAATGACCAGCATGGTCCAATAATAATAATCACAGTGGTTGTAGAGGGTGCAACAGGTCAACACCTAAATGTCAGTTGGCTTTTCATAGTATCTCATTGTATCTGAAGCATTCCAATTTGTCGTACATTTTCTTTCCAGAGAGCCAAGTCCCGAATCAACCAAGTTCCCTCCACGTTCGACCCCTACCCAACAGCATCATCATGAGCTGGACTCCTCCCCTCAACCCCAACATCTTAGTACGGGGCTACATCATTGGCTACGGAGTAGGAAGTCCCTATGCCGAGACGGTCAGGGTGGACAGTAAGCAGCGATACTACGCCATAGAAAACCTGGGTGAGTTCTCTAGTGGTAGTACTGTATACTGAACATGGTACCAGTCTGGTTAGTGGTAGTACTGCATTCTGAACATGGTACCAGTCTGGTGTTACGCACGCCTCTATGAAGAGGGAACGCAACACCCTGCTACAACTAAACTCTCCGTGAAGTGAAAAAGGTATGGACTGTAGGTGTGAGTAAGAATGACAACAGGCAGAATGTGGTACCGTTTACAAGGACTTTATTCCTTTACACAGTAATATGGGGAAAAGGGGCTGGACGGAACCAAAGCAAAGAAAGTAAATCTCAAAGCCCCCCCCATCTTACCTGCCTACCCACTACTTACCTAATTTAGCACCACCTGGTGCCCTAACCAAAATACAGGGGGTGGTCCGCCCAGGTCTTACCAAGTGTGCCTAGACAGTGAATGTACTACGGGTATATGTATGCCCGCGGCCTCTTTCCTAAGCACTCCCAAGGTGCCTTCCCCTTCTCCCCTGGGAACAAATGAAACAGAATATTAAACAATTAAACAAACTAAGAAACAAAGGACATCAAATAAGCTCTATCTGAGCAACAAACTCACAGAACATACCACTTCCCAGCAATGAACTCCCAGCAAAATCAACCTCTAGCAAAATCTCTCTAGCAAAATCTCTCTAGCAAAATCTCTCTAGCAAAATCTCTCTAGCAAAATCTCTCTAGCAAAATCTCTCTAGCAAAATCTCTCTAGCAAAATCTCTCTAGCAAAATCTCTCTAGCAAAATCTCTCTAGCAAAATCTCTCTAGCAAAATCTCTCTAGCAAAATCTCTCTAGCAAAATCTCTCTAGCAAAATCTCTCTAGCAAAATCTCTCTGCAATCCCATCAATGATCCCCAGCAAAAAAAAAAATCTCTCTCTCCTGAACAGAACACTGGCTTTTATATAGCTTCAGATTGAATGGGTAATTGGAGACAGCTGCGTCTTGACGAGTGGGCAGGGTCAGCTCTCCAATTAGCCATGGAGTTGACCAATCAGCTGCTTGAGGGATTTCAGGAAGCCATTTCCTGAAATAAACACATGCAAATACACAAACTACAACACACAAACTGGGGAACGTAACACTGGTTAGTGGTAGTACTGCATACTGAACATGGTCTGGTTAGGGGTAGTACTGCATACTGAACATGGTCTGGTTAGGGGTAGTACTGCATACTGAACATGGTCTGGTTAGGGGTAGTACTGCATACTGAACATGGTCTGGTTAGGGGTAGTACTGCATACTGAACATGGTCTGGTTAGGGGTAGTACTGCATACTGAACATGGTCTGGTTAGGGGTAGTACTGCATACTGAACATGGTCTGGTTAGTGGTAGTACTGTATACTGAACATGGTACCAGTCTGGTTAGGGGTAGTACTGCATACTGAACATGGTCTGGTTAGGGGTAGTACTGCATACTGAACATGGTCTGGTTAGTGGTAGTACTGTATACTGAACATGGTCTGGTTAGTGGTAGTACTGTATACTGAACATGGTCTGGTTAGGGGTAGTACTGCATACTGAACATGGTCTGGTTAGGGGTAGTACTGCATACTGAACATGGTCTGGTTAGGGTAGTACTGCATACTGAACATGGTACCAGTCTGGTTAGGGTAGTACTGCATACTGAACATGGTACCAGTCTGGTTAGTGGTAGTACTGTATACTGAAAATGGTACCAGTCTGGTTAGGGGTAGTACTGCATACTGAACATGGTCTGGTTAGATGTAGTACTGCATACTGAACATGGTCTGGTTAGTGGTAGTACTGCATACTGAACATGGTACCAGTCTGGTTAGTGGTAGTACTGCATACTGAACATGGTCTGGTTAGGGGTAGTACTGCATACTGAACATGGTCTGGTTGGGGTAGTACTGCATACTGAACATGGTCTGGTTAGTGGTAGTACTGCATACTGAACATGGTCTGGTTAGGGGTAGTACTGCATACTGAGCATGGTCTGGTTAGGGGTAGTACTGCATACTGAACATGGTCTGGTTGTGACAAGTACAATTTGCATACTGAACATGGTACCAGTCTGGTTATTGGTTTACTGCATACTGAACATGGTCTGGTTAGGGGTAGTACTGTATACTGAACATGGTCTGGTTAGGGGTAGTACTGCATACTGAACATTGTACTAGTCTGGTTAGGGGTAGTACTGCATACTGAACATGGTCTGGTTAGGGGTAGTACTGCATACTGAACATGGTACCAGTCTGGTTAGTGGTAGTACTGCATACTGAACATGGTCTGGTTTGTGGTAGTACTGCATACTGAACAAGGTCTGGTTAGTGGTAGTACTGCATACTGAACATGGTCTGGTTAGGGGTAGTACTGCATACTGAACATGGTACCAGTCTGGTTTGTGGTAGTACTGTATACTGAACATGGTCTGGTTAGGGGTAGTACTGCATACTGAACATGGTCTGGTTAGGGGTAGTACTGCATACTGAACATGGTACCAGTCTGGTTAGGGGTAGTACTGCATACTGAACATGGTCTGGTTAGGGGTAGTACTGCATACTGAACATGGTCTGGTTAGGGGTAGTACTGCATACTGAACATGGTCTGGTTAGTGGTAGTACTGCATACTGAACATGGTCTGGTTAGGGGTAGTACTGCATACTGAACATGGTCTGGTTAGGGGTAGTACTGCATACTGAACATGGTCTGGTTAGTGGTAGTACTGCATACTGAACATGGTCTGGTTAAGGGTAGTACTGCATACTGAACATGGTCTGGTTAGTGGTAGTACTGCATACTGAACATGGTCTGGTTAGGGGTAGTACTGCATACTGAACATGGTCTGGTTAGGGGTAGTACTGCATACTGAACATGGTCTGGTTAGGGGTAGTACTGCATACTGAACATGGTACCAGTCTGGTTAGGGGTAGTACTGCATACTGAACATGGTCTGGTTAGGGGTAGTACTGCATACTGAACATGGTCTGGTTAGTGGTAGTACTGCATACTGAACATGGTACCAGTCTGGTTAGGGGTAGTACTGCATACTGAACATGGTACCAGTCTGGTTAGGGGTAGTACTGCATACTGAACATGGTCTGGTTAGTGGTAGTACTGCATACTGAACATGGTACCAGTCTGGTTAGGGGTAGTACTGCATACTGAACATGGTCTGGTTAGGGGTAGTACTGCATACTGAACATGGTCTGGTTAGGTGTAGTACTGCATACTGAACATGGTACCAGTCTGGTTAGGGGTAGTACTGCATACTGAACATGGTCTGGTTAGTGGTAGTACTGCATACTGAACATGG
Source organism: Oncorhynchus tshawytscha (assembly GCF_018296145.1). NCBI lineage: Eukaryota > Metazoa > Chordata > Actinopteri > Salmoniformes > Salmonidae > Oncorhynchus > Oncorhynchus tshawytscha. Next base: position 47,663,225 of record NC_056448.1, on the reverse strand, counting down.
TACCAGTCTGGTTAGGGGTAGTACTGCATACTGAACATGGTCTGGTTAGGGGTAGTACTGCATACTGAACATGGTCTGGTTAGGGGTAGTACTGCATACTGAACATGGTCTGGTTAGGGGTAGTACTGCATACTGAACATGGTCTGGTTAGGGGTAGTACTGCATACTGAACATGGTCTGGTTAGTGGTAGTACTGCATACTGAACATGGTCTGGTTAGGGGTAGTACTGCATACTGAACATGGTCTGGTTAGGGGTAGTACTGTATACTGAGCATGGTCCAGTTGGTTAGTACTGTATACTGAACATGGTACCAGTCTGGTTAGGGGTAGTACTGCATACTGAACATGGTCTGGTTAGGGGTAGTACTGCATACTGAACATGGTCTGGTTAGTGGTAGTACTGCATACTGAACATGGTACCAGTCTGGTTAGGGGTAGTACTGCATACTGAACATGGTCTGGTTAGGGGTAGTACTGCATACTGAACATGGTCTGGTTAGGGGTAGTACTGCATACTGAACATGGTACCAGTCTGGTTAGGGGTAGTACTGCATACTGAACATGGTCTGGTTAGGGGTAGTACTGCATACTGAACATGGTCTGGTTAGGTGTAGTACTGCATACTGAACATGGTACCAGTCTGGTTAGGGGTAGTACTGCATACTGAACATGGTCTGGTTAGTGGTAGTACTGCATACTGAACATGGTACCAGTCTGGTTAGGGGTAGTACTGCATACTGAACATGGTCTGGTTAGGGGTAGTACTGTATACTGAACATGGTCTGGTTAGGGGTAGTACTGCATACTGAACATGGTCTGGTTAGGGGTAGTACTGCATACTGAACATGGTCTGGTTAGGGGTAGTACTGCATACTGAACATGGTCTGGTTAGTGGTAGTACTGCATACTGAACATGGTACCAGTCTGGTTAGTGGTAGTACTGCATACTGAACATGGTCTGGTTAGGGGTAGTACTGTATACTGAACATGGTACCAGTCTGGTTAGGGGTAGTACTGTATACTGAACATGGTCTGGTTAGGGGTAGTACTGCATACTGAACATGGTCTGGTTAGGGGTAGTACTGCATACTGAACATGGTACCAGTCTGGTTAGGGGTAGTACTGCATACTGAACATGGTACCAGTCTGGTTAGGGGTAGTACTGCATACTGAACATGGTCTGGTTAGGGGTAGTACTGCATACTGAACATGGTACCAGTCTGGTTAGGGGTAGTACTGCATACTGAACATGGTACCAGTCTGGTTAGGGGTAGTACTGCATACTGAACATGGTACCAGTCTGGTTTGTGGTAGTACTGCATACTGAACAAGGTCTGGTTAGTGGTAGTACTGCATACTGAACATGGTACCAGTCTGGTTAGGGGTAGTACTGCATACTGAACATGGTACCAGTCTGGTTAGGGGTAGTACTGCAGACTCCGGTAAACACTTACCACTTGGTGGCGACTTGGTTACGAATCCCTCGGCCCCTACTCTCTGACTCCCTTTTGTATCTGTGTCCCTCTATATACAGTTGAAGTCAGAAGTTTACATACACCTTAGCCAAATACATTTAAATTCAGTTTATCACAATTCCTGACATTTAATCCTAGTAAAAATTCCCTGTTTTAGGTCAGTTAAGATCACCACTTCATTTTAAGAATGTGAAATGTCAGAATAATAGTAGAGAGAATTATTTATTTCAAATCAAATGTATTTATATAGCCCTTCGTACATCAGCTGATATCTCAAAGTGCTGTACAGAAACCCAGCCTAAAACCCCAAACAGCAAGCAATGCAGGTGTAGAAGCACGGTGGTTAGGAAAAACTCCCTAGAAAGGCCAAAACCTAGGAAGACCTATTTCAGCTTTTATTTCTTTCATCACATTCCCAGTGGGTCAGAAGTTTACATACACTCAATTAGTATTTGGTAGCATTGCCTTTAAATTCTTTAACTTGGGTCAAACGTTTCGGGTAGCCTTCCACAAGCTTCCCACAATAAGTTGGGTAAATTTTGACCCATTCCTCCTGACAGAGCCGGAGTAACTGAGTCATGTTTGTAGGCCTCCTTGCTCGCACACCCTTTTTCAGTTCTGCCCACAAATTTTCTATAGGATTGAGGTTAGGGCTTTGTGATGGCCACTCCAATAGCTTGACTTTGTTGTCCTTAAGCCATTTTGCCACAACTTTGGAAGTATGCTTGGTGTCATTGTCCGTTTGAAAGACCCATCTGTGACCAAGCTTTAACTTCCTGACTGATGTCTTGAGATGTTGCTTCAATATATCCACATAATTTTTCCTTCCTCATGAAGCCATCTATTTTGTTTAGTGCACCAGTCCCTCCTGCAGCAAAGCACCCCCACAACATGAGGCTGCCACCCCCTGCTTCACAGTTGGGATGGTGTTCTTCGGCTTGCAAGCCTCGTCCTTTTTCCTCCAAACATACCGCTGGTCATTATGGCCGAACAGTTCTAAAAAGTATGATCTTTGTCCCCATGTGCAGTTCCAAACTGTAGTCTGGCTTTTTTATGGCGGTTTTGGAGCAGTGGCTTCTTCCTTGCTGAGCGGCCTTTCAGGTTATGTCAATATAGGACTTGTTTTACTGTGGATACAGATACTTCTGTACCTGTTTCCTCCAGCATCTTTCACAAGGTCCTTTGCTGTTGTTCAGGGATTGATTTGCACTTTTCACACCAAAGTACTTTCATCTCTAGGAGACAGAACGCTTCTCCTTCCTGAGCAGTATGACATCTGCTTGGTCCCATGGTGTTTATACTTGCGTACTATTGTTTGTACAGATGAACTTGGTACATTCAGTTGTTTGGAAATTGCTCCCAAGGATGAAACAGACTTGTGGAGGTCTACATTTTTTATGAGGTCTTAGCTGATTTCTTTTGATTTTCCCGTGATGTCAAGCAAAGAGAAACTGAGTTTGAAGGTAGACCTTGAAATACATCCACAGGTAAACCTCCAATTGACTCAAATGATGTCAATTAGCCTATCAGAATCTTCTAAAGCCATGACGTTTTAGCAGTGCGTTGTAGCTGTGGGTTATAGCTGTGGGTTGTAGCAGTGGGTTTTAGCAGTGGGTTTTAGCAGCGGGTTGTAGCAGTGGGTTGTAGCAGTGGGTTGTAGCAGTGGGTTGTAGCTGTGGGTTGTAGCTGTGGGTTGTAGCAGTGGGTTTTAGCAGTGGGTTGTAGCAGTGGGTTGTAGCAGTGAGTTGTTGCTATGGGTTGTAGCAGTGAGTTGTAGCTGTGGGTTGTTGTTTTGTTCGACAATGTCTGTTATTTATGTCCAAATACCTTCTTTTGTTAGCGCGTTTGGTACACATATCCAATCGCTCATTCTGGTCAGCGTTACATTGGTTTTTAACATATAACTACAATAAAGTTCCAACCGGAGTACTCCTTCTTGTCTTCGTGAGCAATGGAACGCAAGTGACTACCACGAGGAATAAGAGTGATCAGAAATGGCTGACTGCCAGACACCTGACTGATTCTGCTATCATTCACTCCCACAACATCATAGAAGTCTCATTAAAATGTTTATTGATGGGTGACATCTAGTGGAACCCCTAGGCAGTGCAACATCATTAATATCTCAAGGGGATTTCATTAGGGACTCTGAATACATACAAAGCTCAGATTTCTCACTTCCTGTTTTGATTTCTCCTCAGGATTTTGCCTGCCGTATGAGTTCTGTTATACTCACAGACATTCAAACAGTTTTAGAGTGTTTTCTATCCAATACTAATAATAATATGAATATATTAGCAACTGAGACTGAGGAGCAGGCCGTTTACTTTGGGCAACTTATTCATCCAAGCTACTCAATACTGCCCCCTAGCTATAAGAAGTTTCAACCCCCAGGTCAACAGCTGTTGAAGACAGGTTGTCTGTTAACTCCCAGCGGTTGAAGACAGGAAGTCTGTCAACTCCCAGGTCAACAGCTGTTGAAGACAGGTTGTCTGTTAACGCCCAGCTGTTGAAGACAGGTTGTCTGTTAACTCCCAGCTGTTGAAGACAGGTTGTCTGTTAACCCCCAGGTCACCAGCTGTTGAAGACAGGCTGTCTGTCAACCCCCAGGTCACCAGCTGTTGAAGACAGGTTGTCTGTCAACCCCAGGTCACCAGCTGTTGAAGACAGGTTGTCTGTTAACTCCCAGCTGTTGAAGACAGGTTGTCTGTCAACCCCCAGGTCACCAGCTGTTGAAGACAGGTTGTCTGTCAACTCCCAGGTCACCAGCTGTTGAAGACAGGTTGTCTGTCAACTCCCAGGTCACCAGCTGTTGAAGACAGGTTGTCTGTCAACTCCCAGGTCACCAGCTGTTGAAGACAGGTTGTCTGTCAACCCCCAGGTCACCAGCTGTTGAAGACAGGTTGTCTGTCAACTCCCAGGTCACCAGCTGTTGAAGACAGGTTGTCTGTCAACTCCCAGGTCACCAGCTGTTGAAGACAGGTTGTCTGTCAACTCCCAGGTCACCAGCTGTTGAAGACAGGTTGTCTGTCAACTCCCAGGTCAACAGCTGTTGAAGACAGGTTGTCTGTAAACTCCCAGGTCAACAGCTGTCGAAGACAGGTTGTCTGTTAACTCCCAGCTGTTGAAGACAGGTTGTCTGTCAACCCCAGGTCACCAGCTGTTGAAGACAGGTTGTCTGTCAACTCCCAGGTCAACAGCTGTCGAAGACAGGTTCTCTGTTAACTCCCAGCTGTTGAAGACAGGTTGTCTGTCAACCCCCAGGTCACCAGCTGTTGAAGACAGGTTGTCTGTCAACTCCCAGCTGTTGAAGACAGGAAGTCTGTCAACTCCCAGGTCAACAGCTGTTGAAGACAGGTTGTCTGTTAACGCCCAGCTGTTGAAGACAGGTTGTCTGTTAACTCCCAGGTCACCAGCTGTTGAAGACAGGTTGTCTGTTAACTCCCAGGTCACCAGCTGTTGAAGACAGGTTGTCTGTCAACATCCCCAGGTCACCAGCTGTTGAAGACAGGTTGTCTGGGCCCAGCTGTTGAAGACAGGTTGTCTGGGACCAGCTGTTGAAGACAGGTTGTCTGTTAACTCCCAGGTCACCAGCTGTTGAAGACAGGTTGTCTGTTAACTCCCAGGTCACCAGCTGTTGAAGACAGGCTGTCTCAACCCCCAGGTCACCAGCTGTTGAAGACAGGCTGTCTGTCAACCCCAGGTCACCAGCTGTTGAAGACAGGTTGTCAAACTCCCAGCTGTTGAAGACAGGTTGTCTGTCAAACATCCCCAGGTCAACAGCTGTTGAAGACAGGTTGTCTGTCAACTCCCAGGTCACCAGCTGTTGAAGACAGGTTGTCTGTCAACTCCCAGGTCAACAGCTGTTGAAGACAGGTTGTCTGTCAACTCCCAGGTCACCAGCTGTTGAAGACAGGTTGTCTGTCAACATCCCCAGGTCACCAGCTGTTGAAGACAGGTTGTCTGTCAACTCCCAGGTCAACAGCTGTTGAAGACAGGTTGTCTGTCAACTCCCAGGTGACAGCTGTTGAAGACAGGTTGTCTGTTAACCCCCAGGTCACCAGCTGTTGAAGACAGGCTGTCTGTCAACCCCCAGGTCACCAGCTGTTGAAGACAGGTTGTCTGTTAACGCCCAGCTGTTGAAGACAGGTTGTCTGTCAACTCCCAGGTCAACAGCTGTTGAAGACAGGTTGTCTGTCAACCCCCAGGTCAACAGCTGTCGAAGACAACAGTTACACCATAGCTGGAAGATGACAAACATCTCCATGACTACTGTTGATGACAAACATCTCCATGACTACTGTTGATGACAAACATCTCCATGACTACTGTTGATGACAAACATCTCCATGACTACTGTTGATGACAAATATCTCCATGAGACTACTGTTGATGACAAACATCTCCATGACTACTGTTGATGACAAACATCTCCATGACTACTGTTGATGACAAACATCTCCATGACTACTGTTGATGACAAACATCTCCATGGGACTACTGTTGATGACAAACATCTCCATGACTACTGTTGATGACAAACATCTCCATGACTACTGTTGATGACAAACATCTCCATGACTACTGTTGATGACAAACATCTCCATGGGACTACTGTTGATGACAAACATCTCCATGACTACTGTTGATGACAAACATCTCCATGACTACTGTTGATGACAAACATCTCCATGGGACTACTGTTGATGACAAACATCTCCATGACTACTGTTGATGACAAACATCTCCATGGGACTACTGTTGATGACAAACTGTAAGCCTTCAGTCAATGTTGACCTTCTCAGAGTTGGACCTGATAGGAACAGAAGGAGACAAGTATAGTAATCAGTATTTACTATTCTGAGTGTAATAGGATTAATCCACAAGATATGTTTAGAGAATTATGCTGTTTTCTAAACCTGGTGGTCATAAATGTGAAGTATTTCCATTGATGCTAAGAGTTTTATCAACAGAATCTATTAGTATTTCAGCATTATCTTTAATAAGCCAATGTTAATTCGATTTCTTCTTATAATATACCGACCGTCAGTGTGAAGAAATTCCATTGATTTTCAAAGACGAGTTTTAATTCTGTCAAATTAAATTCCACGCGTGTTGACATGTCTTCCGTGTACTCTAATAGCACTCATTCTGTTTTTAAAACTGCATTTATTTCTAATCAAATATTTAACGGGAGCGTAATTTAAAAAAAAAAAAACACTTGAAGTTTAAATTAAAATGTAGAGAAAAAAAAAAGCCTCGACCAATTTGCATTGAGAAAGGATGCAATAACACAAGGAATGTGCATCCTTCGAGCTCCGTAATGAATAGACATTATGCTGTTGAAGACACATGTACAGGGCCTACGGGACGTCATTCATACGTCTTCTGTCTGCGGGGAAAACATGTCAAGGCAGAGTGTGTGTTAACTGATGTGTTGGTTCAGCAATCCATGTTCCTGTCTAGCTAACACACACACACAATCCTGCACACACACACACACACACACACACACACACACACACACACACTCCTGCACACACACACACACACACGCACACACGCACACACACACACATACACGCACACACACAAACACGCACACACACACACACACACACACACACACACACTCCTACACACACACGCACTCCTGCACACACACACACAGACACATAATCCCAGGTCTGCTGACAGAGAGAGAAGCCTTCATACTAACAAACAAACTGTGCGGTTGCTGGCTACTCTCATTGTAACAATCTATGCTCCTGTCTTACCAAACTAATCTGCTTTGACATACGGGCCGTTGCACCATCAATATTTAAAATGGTGTCCACCAACCGCTGGTTGGTTGCCATGGTTTCGATATTGAACGTCATGTGGTGGAAAAAGAAGAGCCTTACATCAGGAAGTAGGTGCTTCTGTTCCCATGGAGATCAAATTTAGACCCTGGCAGACAGGGGGAACCTCTGGATGGAATATGGACAGATGGGTTGGTTGGTCTGTCTGTCAATACTAATCAATTACACTCCCCTGCTTTCACAGCTCTCTCTCTCACTCCCCTGCTTTCACAGCTCTCTCTCTCTCTCCCCTGTTTTCACAGCTCTCTCTCTCTCTCTCTCCCCTGCTTTCACAGCTCTCTCTCTCTCTCTCACTCCCCTGCTTTCACAGCTCTCTCTCTCTCTCTCTCTCACTCCCCTGCTTTCACAGCTCTCTCTCTCTTTCTCTCTCACTCTCCTGCTTTCACAGCTCCCCTCTTTCATAGCTCCCCTGCTTTCACAGCTCTCTCTCTCTTTCTCTCTCACTCCCCTGCTTTCACAGCTCTCTCTCTCTCTCACTCCCTCTTTCTCTCTCTCTCCCTCTCTCATAGCTCCCCTGCTTTCACAGCTCTCTCTCTCTCTCACTCCCCTGCTTTCACAGCTCTCTCTCTCTCTCTCTCTCTCACTCCCCTGCTTTCATAGCTCTCTCTCTCTCTCTCTCTCGCTCCCCTGCTTTCCCTGCTCTCTCTCTCTCTCACTCCCCTGCTTTCACAGCTCTCTCTCTCTCTCTCACTCTCCTGCTTTCACAGCTCTCTCTCTCTCTCGCTCCCCTGCTTTCACAGCTCTCTCTCTCTCTCACTCCCCTGCTTTCACAGCTCTCTCTCTCTTTCTCTCTCACTCTCCTGCTTTCACAGCTCTCTCTCTCTCTCACTCCCCTGCTTTCACAGCTCTCTCTCTCTCTCGCTCCCCTGCTTTCACAGCTCTCTCTCTCTCTCACTCCCCTGCTTTCACAGCTCTCTCTCTCTCTCTCTCTCTCTCACTCCCCTGCTTTCACAGCTCTCTCTCTCTCTCTCTCTCTCACTCTCCTGCTTTCACAGCTTTCTCTCTCTCACTCCCCTGCTTTCACAGCTCTCTCTCTCTCTCTCTCGCTCCCGAGCACCATCCTCGTGCTCCCATCCTTACTGACAGAGTTATAGAGTTGTCTAGGGGTGATGGTATGGGATCTACGACCACCAACTAGTGAACCCGGGGCGGCACCGTAGCCTAGTGGTTACAGCATTGGAACTGAAAGGTTGCAAATTCGAATCCCTGAGCCGACAAGGTACAATCTGTCGTTTTGCCCCTGAACAAGGTGGTTAACCCACTGTTCCCCAGTAGGCCATCATTGAAAATAAGAATTTGTTCTTAACTGACTAACCTAGTTAAATAAAGGTTCAATTAAAAACATTTTAAAAACAACCCACAGTCATATTTCCCCGTAAGGTTTACATATAATAGCATGGGAGGATGTATATGGATATCCCCACATAACTATTTCATATTGTCTAATGGTCCAGAGATCTACTGTTGTCAAGAGGCGATCTATTGTTTAAACCGTGCATTATGGGAACATTGATGATCAAGAATTTCAAACCGGTTACCTAGTGTAATGTCCTGGATTTAAATATCAAATCAAATCAAATCAAATGTATTTATAACGCCCTTCGTACATCAGCTGATATCTCAAAGTGCTGTACAGAAACCCAGCCTAAAACCCCAAACAACAAGCAATGCAGGTATAGAAGCACGGTGGCTAGGAAAAACTCCCTAGAAAGGCCAAAACCTAGGAAGAAACCTAGAGAGGAACCAGGCTATGTGGGGTGGCCAAATATATACGTGATAATGTTATATTGAGGTAGAATTTGATGCATGGGGCAATCTCAGTGTTGATGGGAATGTTCTAGAAACTACAACAGGTGGACAAATAGTTGTGTGACTGACTCTTGCAGCGCTGTGAGAGAGACTACCCACTGAGTTGACGCTACTCTGTCTGTCTGTCTGTCTGTCTGTCTGTCTGTCTGTCTGTCTGTCTGTCTGTCTGTCTGTCTGTCTGTCTGTCTGTCTGTCTGTCTGTCTGTCTGTCTGTCTGTCTGTCTGTCTGTCTGTCTGTCTGTCTGTCTGTCTGTCTGTCTGTCTGTCTGTCTGTCTGTCTGTCTGTCTGTCTGTGTCTGTCTGTCTGTGTGTCTGTCTGTCTGTCTGTCTGTCTGTCTGTCTGTGTGTGTGTGTGTGTGTGTGTGTGTGTGCGTGCGCACATTCATGACTGACTCCTACTCAACAAAGAGAACCCTGACTCCATTCGGGGAGGATTGATGGGAATAGAATATCAAGTAGAGATAGTGGTAGTTAGGGACTGAGAATAATGCTGTTCTCTCCATCTGTTCTCTCAAGCTGTTCTCCAGCTGTTCTCTCCAGCTGTTCTCTCTAGCTGTTCTCCAGCTGTACTCCAGCTGTTCTCTCAAGCTGTTCTCTCTAGCTGTTCTCCACCTGTTCTCTCCATCTGTTCTCTCCATCTGTTCTCTCTAGCTGTTCTCTCTAGCTGTACTCCAGCTGTTCTCCAGCTGTTCTCTCTAGCTGTTCTCGCTAGCTGTTCTCCACCTGTTCTCTCTAGCTGTTCTCTCTAGCTTTTCTCGCTAGCTGTTCTCCAGCTGTTCTCCACCTGTTTTCTCTAGCTGTTCTCCAGCTGTTCTCTCTAGCTTTTCTCGCTAGCTGTTCTCCAGCTGTTCTCTCGCTGTTCTGGTTAGCCGTTCTCGCTAGCTGTTCTCTCGCTGTTCTGGTTAGCCGTTCTCTCTAGCTGTTCTCTAGCTGTTCTCCAGCTGTTCTCTCCAGCTGTTCTCTCTAGTTGTTCTCTCTAGCTGTTCTCTAGCTGTTCTCTCCTGCTGTTCTCTCTAGCTGTTCTCTCCAGCTGTTCTAGCTGTTCTCTAGCTGTTCTCTAGCTGTTCTCCAGCTGTTCTCTCCAGCTGTTCTATCTAGTTGTTCTCTCTAGCTGTTCTCTAGCTGTTCTCTCCTGCTGTTCTCTCTAGCTGTTCTCTCCAGCTGTTCTCTCTAGCTGTTCTCTAGCTGTTCTCTCCAGCTGTTCTCTCCAGCTATTTCTCTTCAGCTGTTCTCTAGCTGTTCTCTCTAGCTGTTCTCTAGCTGTTCTCTCCAACGGTTCTCTATCTGTTCTCTCTAGCTGTTACCTCTAGCTGTTCTCTAGCTGTTCTCTAGCTGTTCTATCCAAATGTTCTCTAGCTGTTTTCTCCAACTATTCTCTAGCTGTTCTCTCCAACTGTTCTCTAGCTGTTCTCTCCAACTGTTCTCTAGCTGTTCTCTCCAACTGTTCTCTAGCTGTTCTCTCCAACTGTTCTCTAGCTGTTCTCTCCAACTGTTCTCTAGCTGTTCTCTCCAACTGTTCTCTAGCTGTTCTCTCCAACTGTTCTCTAGCTGTTCTCTCCAACTGTTCTCTAGCTTTTTTCTCTAGCTCTTTTTTCTAGTTGCTCTGTCCAAATGTTCTCTAGCTGTTTTCTCCAACTATTCTCTAGCTGTTCTCTCCAACTGTTCTCTAGCTGTTCTCTCCAACTGTTCTCTAGCTGTTCTCTCCAACTGTTCTCTAGCTGTTCTCTCCAACTGTTCTCTAGCTTTTTTCTCTAGCTCTTTTTTCTAGTTGCTCTGTCCAAATGTTCTCTAGCTGTTTTCTCCAACTATTCTCTAGCTGTTCTCTCCAACTGTTCTCTAGCTGTTCTCTCCAACTGTTCTCTAGCTGTTCTCTCCAACTGTTCTCTAGCTGTTCTCTCCAACTGTTCTCTCTAGCTGTTCTCTTCAGCTGTTCTCTCTCGCTGTTCTCTCTAGCTTTTCTCTCTAGCTGTTCTCACGAGCTGTTCTCCAGCTGTTCTCTCTAGCTTTTTTCTCCAGCTGTTCTCTCCAGCAGTTCTCTTCAGCTGTTCTCTCCAGCTGTTCCCTCTATAGTTTCCCTCTAGCTGTTCTCCAGCTGTTTTCTCTAGCTGTTCTCTCCAGCTGTTCTCTCCAGGACTGGCGTCTGTTTGGGTTTATTTTTAGAACTGAAATGTATTATTCCATTTTGTTCCTTCATTGAACACTCCCATGTGTTCCGAGGCTGTACTTACAGTGTAATAATTCACACACTTCTCAGCACCTCTCAGTCTGGCTCTGGTCTATTAAGAGTGCTGTATTCATAGACATAGAATCCGGTCGAGGGCTGTATTATATTCTGATATTATATTCTGATATTATATTATATTATTGTATTATTTTCTGATATTATATTCTGATATTATATTCTGATATTATATTATTGTATTATATTCTGATATTATATTCTGATATTATTATACTCTGATATTATTATATTCTGATATTATTATATTCTGATATTATATTCTGATATTATTATATTCTGATATAACATTATGATATTATATTCTGATATTATATTATATTATTGTATTATATTCTGATATTATATTCTGATATTATATTATATTATAATATTGTATGATATTCTGATATTATATTCTGATATTATCTAGTCATGTAATGCTTTGTTTTTGCTCTGCTTTGTTTTTGCTCCGTTTAACTTTATTGATCTTTGAAAGCTCTTCTGTGTTAAAAGTCTTTGTAGTTGTCCATTTCATCTATATAGCACTTTTCCAGTGCTCACAGCTGATTGAAGGAGATCATCTGAATAGTGATTTCTACAGTATGTTGTCTGTGTTTGTGATTATTTAAACTCGTTTTTACAATATTGGTTGGTTCCATAGTAAACCAACTGTAATATCAGTGTAATGTATTGATTGACTGATTGATATTAATGGTATTCCTGATGTTTCTCCCACAGAGCCCAGTTCCCACTATGTCATCTCCCTGAAAGCCTTCAACAATGCAGGAGAAGGGGTCCCCCTGTACGAGAGCGCTGTGACCAGATCTATAACAGGTAAGTACGGCACTAAGTTAGCTAGCTAACCCATTAAAACGTATGGTGCTAAGCTAGCTGGCTAACTCATTAAAACATATGGTGCTAAGCTAGCTGGCTAACTCATTAAAACATATGGTGCTAAGCTAGCTGGCTAACTCATTAAAACATATGGTGCTAAGCTAGCTGGCTAACTCATTAAAACGTATGGTGCTAAGCTAGCTGGCTAACTCATTAAAACGTATGGTGCTAAGCTAGCTGGCTAACTCATTAAAACGTATGGTGCAAAACTAGCTGGCTAACTCATTAAAACGTATGGTGCTAAGCTAGCTGGCTAACTCATTAAAACGTTTGATGCAAAACTAGCTATTCCATGAAAATACATCAAGGTTGAACGGCTCTCCATAACAAACTGGCTCGTCTGTTCTGAATATGATTTTCAGTTCACTGAAGCCTCATGTATAAACAGCCTTTAAAGGCCAGAGGACTTTGATTTCCATAAAGTACTGATTGCAAGAAACCAGACAGGCAGACCAGTTACTGTAACTGTACAGGTGGTGACACACACACACACACACACACACACACAAACACACACACACACACACGCACGCACACACACACACACCAGCCAACATCCTGGGTTCCAGCGAACTTCCTGTAGTGCATCCAAAATGGCACCCTATTCACTCTATAGTACATTACTTTTGACCAGGGCTCATATGGCTTTGGTCAAAATATGTGCACTATGGAGGGAATTGGAGATCTGAGAGTACAGGAGTCCTTCTACAACACACTCAGATATTTATATGGTGGCAACCATGCGTGTGTTATATATATATGCCTGGTATATATATAAAGGATCACAGTTTTGTGGAGGGATACTCCGGTGAGAGGGCTAACTGATCACAGCTTTGTGGGGGGATACTCTGGTGAGAGGGCTAACTGATCACAGCTTTGTGGAGGGATACTCCGGTGAGAGGGCTAACTGATCACAGCTTTGTGGAGGGATACTCCGGTGAGAGGGCTAACTGATCACAGCTTTGATCTGGAAATCAAAGCATCACAGCATGACATCACAATACCCCATAATGCATCACAATACTAATCACAGCTTTAATGAGGGATACCCCATAATGACATCACAATACCCCATGATGATCACATAATGACATCACAATTGATCTGCTCCAAATGAAATCAAAGCATCATGCTCCTTACCCCATAATGACATCACAATACCCCCATAATGACATCACAATACCAAATTCTCCATAATGACACACTACCCTGATGACTTGACGTTCACACAGATACAGACTGCTTTAAACAATACCCCATAAAGACATCACAATACCCCATAATAACATCACAATAGCCCATAATGGCATCGCAATACACCATAATAACATCACAATAGCCCATAATGGCATCGCAATACACCATAATGACATCACAATACCCCATGATGACATCGAAATACCCCATAATGACATCACAATACCCCATGATGACATCGAAATACCCCATAATGTCATCGCAATACCCCATAATGACATCACAATAGCCCATAATGACATCACAATACCCCATGATGACATCGAAATACCCCATAATGACATCGAAATACCCCATGATGACATCGAAATACCCCATAATGTGACATCGCAATACCCCATAATGACATCACAATAGCCCATAATGACATCACAATACCCCATGATGACATCACAATACCCCATAATGACATCACAATACCCCATAATGACATCACAATACCCCATAATGACATCACAATACCCCATGATGACATCACAATACCCCATGATGACATCCAATAATGACATCACAATACCCCATAATGACATCACAATAGCCCATAATGACATCACAATACCCCATGATGACATCACAATACCCCATGATGACATCACAATACCCCATATGATGACATCACAATACCCCATAATGACATCACAATAGCCCATAATGACATCACAATACCCCATAATGACATCACAATACCCCATAATGACATCACAATACCCCATAATGACATCACAATACCCCATAATGACATCACAATACCCCATGATGACATCACAATACCCCATGATGACATCACAATACCCCATGATGACATCACAATACCCCATGATGACATCACAATACCCCATGATGACATCACAATACCCCATGATGACATCACAATACCCCATAATGACATCACAATACCCCATGATGACATCACAATACCCCACGATGACAGATACAGACTGCTTTAAACAGCTAGGGGTTTATTCACATACACTACCGGTCAAAAGTTTGGACACCAACTCATTCCAGGGATTTCTTTATTTTTACTATTTTATACATTGTAGAATAATAGTGAAGACCTCAAAACTATGAAATAACACATAGAATCATGTAGTAACCAAAAAAGTGTTAAACAAATAAAAATATTTTATATATGAGATTCTTCAAAGTAGCCACCCTTTCTTTACCTTGATGTCAGCTTTGCACACTCTTGGCATTCTCTCAACCAGCTTCATGAGGAATACTTTTCCAACAGTCTTGAAGGAGTTCCACACATATGTTGAGTACAACTTCCTTCACTCTGCGGTCCAACTCATCCCAAACCATCTCAATTGGGTTGAGGTCAGGTGATTGTGGAGGCCAGGTCATCTGATGCAGCACTCCATTACTCTCCTTCTTGGTCAAGTTAGAGCATTGGATTAGCAACCGGAAGGTTGCAAGTTCAAATCCCCGAGCTGACAAGGTATAAATCTGTTGTTCTGCCCCTGAACAAGGCGGTTAACCCACTGTACCCCAGTAGGCCATCATTGACAATAAGAATTTGTTCTTAACTGACTTGCCTAGTTAATTAAATAAAAAATTAAAAAATTAAAAAAACAAAAACCAAATGCAGAATGCTGACTTGAATTCTAAATAAATCACTGACAGCGTCACCAGCAAAGCACCATTACACCTCCTCCTCCTCCATGCTTCACAGTTGGAAGCAAAAATCTCAAATTTGGACTCATCAGACCAAAGAACAGATTTTCACCAGTCTAAAGTCCATTGCTTGTGTTTCTTGGCCCAAGCAAGTCTCTTCTTCTTATTGGTGTCCTTTAGTAGTGGTTTCTTTGCAGCAATTTAACCATGAAGGCCTGATTCACCCAGTCTCCTCTGAACAGTTGATGTTGAGATGTGTCTGTTACTTGAACTCTGTGAAGCATTTATTTGGGCTGCAATTTCTGAGACTGGTGACTCTAATGAACGTATCCTCTGCAGCAGAGGTAACTCTGGGTCTTCCATTCCTGTGGGGGTCCTCATGACAGCCAGTTTCATCATAGTGCTTGATGGTTTTTGCGACTGCACTTGAATAAACTTTCAAAGTTCTTGAAATATTCCGTATTGACTGACCTTCATGTCTTAAAGTAATGATGGACTGTCGTTTCTCTTTGCTTATTTAAACTGTTTTTGCCATAATATGGACTTGGTCTTTTACCAAATAGAGCTATCTTCTGTATACCACCCCTACCTTGTCACAACACAACTGATTGGCTCAAATGCATTAAGAGGGAAAGAAATTCCACAAAATGAGTAGGTGTTTCCAAACTTTTGACTGGTACGGTGTATCAAACATGCTGCTTAATATGTCACATGAAGATTGACTGCTGTAAAGGGGCAGTCTGCAGTTGGATCCATACATTGTTGGACATATCAATTAATGATGATGTACCCATTGATTCAGAATAGAACTACAGATCCCATCCTGTTTGAATAGAACTACAGATCCCATCCTGTCTGAATAGAACTACAGATCCCATCCTGTCAGAATAGAACTACAGATCCCATCCTGTCAGAATAGAACTACAAATCCCATCCTGTCAGAATAGAACTACAGATCCCATCCTTTCAGAATAGAACTACAGGTCCCATCCTGTCAGAATAGAACTACAGATCCCATCCATAGAACTACAGATCCCATCCTGTCATAATAAAACTACAGATCCCATCATGTCAGAATAGAACTACAGATCCCATCCTGTCAGAATAGAACTACAGATCCCATCCGGTCAGAATAGAACTATAGAACTACAGATCCCATCCTGTCAGAATAGAACTACAGATCCCATCCTGTCAGAATAGAACTACAGATCCCATCCGGTCAGAATAGAACTATAGAACTACAGATCCCATCCTGTCAGAATAGAACTACAGATCCCATCCTGTCAGAATAGAACTATAGAACTACAGATCCCATTCTGTCAGAATAGAACTACAGATCCCATCCTGTCAGATTAGAACTACAGGTCCCATCCTGTCTGAATAGAACTACAGATCCCATCCTGTCAGAGTAAAACTACAGCTGTGTGTTGGTTGCAGCCCTGTCTCATCTACAGAAAGACTACCCCAGTATGCTACATGACTGTCCCTGCAAAGTCATAAGGAGTAGCAGTATTCAAACACTGACTGTTGGCTGAGAGAAAGACCACAGACACCACACACACAGAAACACACACCACACACACACACACACACACACACACACACACACACACAGCATATGTTTTACTATCCTTGTGGGGACCTAGCCGTAACCCTAACCGTAACCTTGACCCTAACCTTAACCCCTAACCCTAATTCTAATCCTAACCCTAGACCTCTAAGCCTAAAATAGCCTTTGTCCTCGTGGGGACCGAACTGCTTGTCTGAATGGTTGCCTGCATAGCTGTGAGATATTCCGCATTTAATGCTGGGTCACATCTTTACGAGCTGCATTAAAACGACTTGTTGAAGGCTTGCCAATAAACACTGCAGCGAGGGGAAATATATTCCCAGCCCTCCGTCAGCCATTTCAGCTTCTGTATCTCTCAGGCACTGCAGGAGACAGGAGAGAGAGGGGAAGGGAGAGAGAGAGAGAGAGAGAGAGAGAGAGAGAGAGAGAGAGAGAGAGAGAGAGAGAGAGAGAGAGAGAGAGAGAGAGAGAGAGAGAGAGAGAGAGAGAGAGAGAGAGAGAGAGAGAGAGAGAGAGAGAGAGAGGAGAGAGAGAGAGAGAGAGGGGGGAGAGAGAGAGAGAGAGGGGGAGAGAGAGAGAGAGAGAGGGGAGAGGGGGGGAGAGAGAGAGAGAGAGAGAGAGAGAGAGGGGGAGAGATAGAGGGGGGGAGAGAGAGAGAGAGAGAGGGGGAGAGATAGAGGGGGTAGAGATAGAGGGGGAGAGAGAGAGGGAGGGAGAGAGAGGGGAAGGGAGAGAGAGAGAGAGGGAGGGAGAGAGAGAGAGGGGAAGGGGGAGAGAGAGGGGGAGAGAGAGAGGGAGGGAGAGAGAGGGGAAGGGAGAGAGAGAGAGAGGGAGGGAGAGAGGGGAAGGGAGAGAGAGAGGGAGAGAGAGGGGGTGAGATAGAGGGGGAGAGCTAGAGGGGGAGAGAGAGAGAGAGAGAGAGGGAGGGAGAGACAGGGGAAGGGAGAGAGAGAGAGAGAGAGGGAGGGAGAGAGAGAGAGGGATGAGAGAGAGAGAGGGGGAGAGATAGAGGGGGAGAGATAGAGAGAGGGAGAGAGAGAGAGGGGGAGAGAGAGGCGGAGAGACAGAGGGAGAGGGAGGAAGAGAGAGAGGGAGAGAGAGGGGGAGCGATAGAGGGGGAGAGATAGAGGGGGAGATAGAGAGAGAGGGGAAGGGAGAGAGAGAGAGAAAGAGAGGGAGGGAGAGAGAGGGGGAGAGAGAGGGGGAGAGATAGAGGGGGAGAGAGCAAGGGAGGGAGAGAGAGGGGAAGGAGAGAGAGAGAGAGAGAGAGAGAGGGAGGGAGAGAGAGAGAGGGAGGGGAGAGAGAGGGAGAGTGGGATGAGAGAGAGAGAGGGGGAGAGATAGAGGGGGAGAGATAGAGGGGGAGATAGAGAGAGAGGGAGGGAGAGAGAGAGAGAGAGAGAGGGAGAGAGAGAGAGAGAGGGGGGAGAGAGAGGCGGAGAGAGAGGGAGAGAGAGAGGGAGGGAGAGAGAGGGGAAGGGAGAGAGAGAGAGGGAGGGAGGGGAGGGAGAGAGAGGGGGAGGGAGAGAGAGAGAGAGGGAGGGAGAGAGAGGGAGGAGAGAGAGGGGGAGGGAGAGAGAGAGATAGAGGGAGGGAGAGAGATGGGGAGGGGGAGGGAGAGAGAGAGGTGTGGAGAGATAGAGAGATAGACGGAGGGAGAGAGAGGGGGAGGGAGAGAGAGGGGAGGGGAGAGAGAGGGGAGGGGAGAGATAGAGGGGGAGAGATAGAAGGAGAGAGAGGGGAAGGAGAGAGAGAGAGAGAGAGACAGAGAGACAGAGAGAGAGACAGAGAGAGAGAGAGAGAGAGAGAGAGAGACAGAGAGACAGAGAGAGAGACAGAGAGAGAGACAGAAAGAGAGCCAAGAGAAAGGGAGAGAGATAGTGAGAGAGGGGAGAGGGAGAGAGGGGGAGGGAGGGAGGGAGGGAGAGAGAGAGAGAGAGACAGGAGACAGATATAGGGGGAGGGAGGGAGAGAGATGGATAGCTTCCTTCCCTACAATCCATCTCACATCTCAACGCTTAGCCACTAATTCAACTCACCAAAATGGAAATAGCTACGTTTTTCACATTATGCTGCCAGCAGCCACAAGATGTATGGTTGAGTCCTCTTGTTTAGTCTTTGGTTGTTCGTCAGTCTTCTAATGTGGGGCTCTGAGTTTAACCACTGATGCGGTCGGATACCATCTCTTGTCTTGCTTGGTGAAATACGTCTCTGTTGTTGACAACACGTTGCAGACATCAATTCTAGTGTCAAA